>NC_057813.1:586340142-586618233 GCF_018294505.1 Triticum aestivum | reverse complement strand
CCCCCCACCCCCTTTCTCTCTGCTTAGTTAGTAATAGATGTTGTTTAGTAGTAGTAGATGTTTATTTAGGGTTCATAGATAATGATTTTTAGTAGTAGTAGATTTTAATTAGTAGTAGTGATGGTACTAGTTAACTAGGGCAATATGATTAATAGTAGTTGTAGTTGAACTACTTTAGTTGTAGTTGAACTAGTTTAGTAAGTAAATTAGTAAACTAGTTGAACTAGTTGAATTAATAGAACTAATGTATTTTTAGTAAGATAATTAATATAACTAGTTGAACTACTTTATTTTTAGAAAGAACTAGTTTTTTCTATTTATAGTAAGTTTATATTTAGTAAGAACTAGTTGAATTAATAAAACTAGTTGAACATGTCATATTTGTTGTTATTTTTTTAGTTTAAGCAATTATTCGGGATGTATTAGTGATAACTTATACGGTTTTTTCTTTTGCAGAAATCAAGGAGCCCCTCCATCATCCCCGCCGTCGTCCCCGTCACCGACCCCCTCCAACATCGAGGTGAGACCAGCCAAATATCCATCTATATCTTGTGTTGCTCAAATAGGATATGTAGTTGCCCAAGTGGCCGTTCATGTTCAGTTTACACCTCTGAGTGGCCTATGTTTTGCCGGAGTGTTGATTAATTTCCGTTCCGGCAAATTTCAGGCGCTCGATATGTCCTTTTTTAGCAAAGGTCATGCCGGATTTTTAGTGAATTCTGCCATGACTTGTGCTAGAATATGTAGGAAATATCGAGTGGCCTGGATTTTCTCAAAAATAATGATCTAATTTAGGGTTTTTAGTACATATATTTAATTGTAAAAGTTTAATCTTTGAATTATGAACGTAGGAAATGTCGTACTCGGACGACGACAGTCTCCCAGGGGAGTGTAGCTGGTGCCACAACGATCGAGGTATGTGTGACAAGTTTGTTGAGCTGGACGAAGATCGGCGCTTCAGCATTAAGCTCGAGGAGACCTTCGATGTTGAAACGGTACGCAACAATGACAAGTGTTTTTTTGTAATTAAGCATGACTTCAACTATTTCAACGTCTAATTTTCATCTTTTACAATTCGACTAGCTTATCCCATGCCATGCAAGACGCTATGTCTTGCAGAGGATGGGTTTTGAAGACCATGAAAATTTTGAAACAAAGAAAATACACCTAAGGACCCATCATGATATGGATTTTGATGTAAATCTGTGCAATGCTCAGAGCGTAACACATTTTGGTTGCCAAAATTGGGAAGCAGTTTGCAAAATGTATGGTTTTTATGAGGGTATGATTGTCACCATGGATCTTGGTGATCTTGACATTAAGCAAGACAATATGGACATTTGGGTCCTTATTGATACACTTCCGATTGTACCGCTATGTGAGTTTCTCAAACATAGTTATTAACTAATTTATATTGTTTACTTCAAAATAGTTTATAGCTTATTTCCATTGACAGCTTATTTTGATTCTTCAAAGATTGTGCGGAAGATGGTAGACAAAACCCACTACACTGATGGCTCCGAATTAACTTATAAGGAGAAAAATCATCTGATCGCATTTTGTACTCTTCTTGAGGATTACAATAACTATTATCGAACTCCTCCAAATTATGGTGAATACGTGCCACTAGTGCACGTGTCGAACCATGGTAACTTCTCTGGAGATACCCTAGTAAGATTTTTTACTATTACGACATCCGTACATCTTTTGCATACTTCTAAAACTAGTACATCATTGCTAACTATGAAGTTATTACTGTATTTTTCAACAGAAACTCCCGATGGATTGTGTGCCTCATCTGATGTATCTGAATGGTCGCCTTCCAGTTCTGAACATACTGCCAGGTAAATCTAGGGATCTCACCTGTGCATATCAGATTTCTAAAACCGGCGAACACATGTTCATTAAAGAATGGAAAAAATGTTTGGACATTCGCAAGGAGGTTCTTGGAAGTAACATTCAGCGAAAGGCAAGAATTGGAGACAGGATAATCTCCATTCTCCATAATGGAGAGTCAGGGGCTATCTTGTTTTTTGCTATTTTACCTTAGAAAATGTAGTAGGTTCTAAGAGAATGTAGTAGGTCCTATGAGGTACAATATGTTTATTATGTGGTAATGTGTTAGAGTTGATAATGAGGAGTACTTGTGATTATGACTAGTGACCAATTTGCTATGTGATGTCATTGATGAAAACGATGATCTTGAGGAGGTGTTATATGACAATGATGTATTATGATGATAAGTTGTTAATGATATGATGATGATGATGATATTATATCATTGGGTGAAAGAACCGCGGATTAGTTTCAAGTGGATGGACATCCACTTGAAACTAGTCCACGATTCTTTCACCCTGTGATGTAATAACTCATTATGATGTAAAAACAATCTCTAAATTCCTGTTGTATGAAAACTTGTGTAAAGGTGTATGAATACAACATGAAATAAAAAAGAAATAAAATACTAAATAATAGTAGTAGCGCGGGAAAGGAGAAGCGCTACTACTAATTACCAGTAGCGCTTCTCTGGAGAAGCGCTACTACTAAGTCAATTTAGCAGTAGCGTGGGTCCAGGCACGCTACTGCTAAGCTTTAGTTGTAGCGCCGTATCAGTAGCGCTCCTGCTCGTGCTACTGATAGGCCTAAAACCCGTGCTGCTGCTAGCCTTTTCCCTAGTAGTGATACGTATGACCAGGGCTCATGGACACGGATGGGTCGGAACAGAGAAACAGCATCGTCGTCGTGTTCATGGGGAGCCAACCGGCTGGGTCAGAACAGAATGCGTGGTCGTATTCATTGGGAGGGCTTGGACGGAACAGGCGATGGAAACGAGGTCTGGCATACCGCAGAATGGAGGAAACGGTCTTGTGTTGGACCGGCCATGTTCGAAACGGGATCCTGTTCATCGGGAGGGGTCTGGCGTACCACAAAACGGAGGAAACGGACCTCCTACGGTCGAAACGGGGGTCCTGTTGATCGAGAGGGGTGTGGCGTACCGCAAAACGGAAGAAACGGACTTGTGTTGGAGCGCTACGGTCGAAACGGGGGTCTTGTTCATCGGGAGGGGTGTGGCGTACCGCAAAACGGGACTCCATGGGATGCTGTTCATCTCCACCGTCGACCTCCTCCAGCCTCCACGGGCTACTGTTCATCCACCGTCGACCTCCTCTAGCCTCCACCTGCGACTGTTCATCCACGGGCTCATGTTCATCCAGCCTCCACCGCGCGCTACTCCATCGGCTACTGTTCAACCACCCCTCTCCATGGGCTCGTGTTCAACCACCCCTCCATGGGCTACTGTTCGTCCACCCCTCCACCTTCTACTGTTCATCCAGCCCTCCACGGGGTTCTGTTCATCCAGCCCCAACCGGCTCGATCGATCGGGGTCCTGTTCATCCAGAGGCAACGTCACGGGTCATGTTCATCCACTCCCACCGCTCACTGTTCATCCAAACCCCCCGCAACACTCACTGTTCATCCAGAGAGGCAGCATCAATCGGCTTCAGTTAGCAGCAGTAGCGAAGGAATCGCTCGATCGGGTTCAGTCAACAGCCATCGATCAATCGCTTGGGTTCAGTAACGCGTAGCCTGCAGTGCAATCGCTCAGGTTCAGTTAGAGCCCAACGCCCTCGCTCGGGTTCAGTTAGAGCCAACGCCTCGCACACACGCATGTACGTGTACGAGAGAAATGTGCATCGCTCGGCCCCCGACCAACCACCATAACCGGGAACTCCCCGAAATTTTCCTCGCCCTCGCTTCTACCACGGTTTTTTCCGTCATGGACGGGCCAAAGAATGTCATGCAGCTGCGTCTCCGGCCCGCCCAGGACGAAAAGCCCATTTTCTATCATGATTTTTTGTCATAGAAGTAGGAGCCCACCACATCAATGATGATACCGGGTTTTGTCACAATTATCGTCATAGAAGTGTCATATGTATGACAGGAAAAAAAATCGTTCGGCCCAAAATGTCACGGATGTGTCTTTTTTTGTAGTGTGGTAACAGGAGGCGGGGGACACAATGTTTACCCAGGTTCGGGCCCTCTCTATGGAGGTAATACCCTACTTCCTGCTTGATTGATCTTGATGAATATGAGTATTACAAGAGTCGATCTACCATGAGATCGTAATGGCTAAACCCTAGAAGTCTAGCCTATGAGATTATGATTGTTGTCCTATGGACTAAATCCTCCGGTTTATATAGACACCGTAGGGGGCTAGGGTTACACAAAGTCGGTTACAGAGAAAGGAATCTACACGTCTGAATCGCCAAGCTTGCCTTCCATCCAAAGGAGAGTCCCATTCGGACACGGGATGGAGTCTTCTATCTTATATCTTCACAGTCCAATAGTCTGGCCAAAGTATATAGTCCGGCTATCCGAGGACCCCTTAGTCCAGGACTCCCTCAGTAGCCCCTGAACCAGGCTTCAGTGACGACGAGTCCGGCGCGTAGATAGTCTTCGGCATTGCAAGGCGGGCTCCTTCTCCAAATATCCCAATATAGCCTTCCGAAGATAGAAAACGTGTCCGGCTCTGCAAAACAAGTACCACATACTACCGTAGAGAGTATAATATTTCATGAGTCCAATCCGCTGACAATTTTTGTTACATGACACTACGTCATCTCCCTATCATTATTCTGAATCGTTTTCTGGCCTGCTACTTCACGTTTCGCGAGGCGGCCTTATTGGCACATCTTGTCGAAGCAGAGATCGTGTCCCCTTATTACGGGATTCTAATCAACACGGGCGTGGATAACCCAACCGTTCCGTTGGTATGATTCCTTGGGAATAAACATATTTTAAGGCCACATAGGGGATGCTTGATATTCGACACCTCTATAAAGAGGCTAGGACATGTCCTTTTCTTCTATGCTAGTCTGTAGGATCTTGAAGTATGTCTAGAGCGGGGGTGATTAGACTACTTGACCAATTAAAAACTTAACCTTTTCCCAATTTTAGTCTTTGAAGGATTTTAACTATCTTAGCACAAGTCAAGCAATGTTCACATAATTCAAGCAAGCATGCAAAGAGTATATGACCAGCGGAAAGTAAAGCATGCAACTTGCGAGAATGTAAAGGGGGAGGGTTTGGAGAATTCAAACGCAATTGGAGACACGAATGTTTTTGTCGTGGTTCCGATAGGTGGTGCTATCGTACATCCACGTTGATGGAGACTTCAACCCACGAAGGGTAACGGTTGCGCGAGTCCACGGAGGGCTCCACCCACGAAGGGTCCACGAAGAAGCAACCTTGTCTATCCCACCATGGCCATCTCCCACGAAGGACTTGCCTCACTAGCGGTAGATCTTCACGAAGTAGGCGATCTCCTTGCCCTTACAAACTCCTTGGCTCCACTCCACAATCTTGTCAGAGGCTCCCAAGTGACACCTAGCCAATCTAGGAGACACCACTCTCCAAGAAGTAACAAATGGTGTGTTGATGATGAACTCCTTGACCTTGTGCTTCAAATGATAGCCCCCCCAACACTCAACTCTCTCTCACAGGATTTGGATTTGGTCGAAAGAAGATTTGAGTGGAAAGCAACTTGGGGAAGGCTAGAGATCAAGATTCATATAAGTAGGAATGGAATATCTTGGCCTCAACACATGAGTAGGTGGTTCTGTCTCGGAAATGGTAAGTTGGAAGTGTAGGCTTGTTCTGATGGCTCTCTCTCCGCGAATGAAGAGGAGGTGGAGGGGTATATATAGCCTCCACACAAAATCTAACCGTTACACACAATTTAGCAATCTCGGTAGGACCGAATTGAGAAACTTGGTCTGATCGATTTAGTAAACCTAGTGAACGTTAGGATTTTCGGTGGGACCGACATGCAACTCGGTAGGACCGATATGGTTAGGGTTAGGGCATAACGTAATCTCGATGAGACCGATTACACAAACTCGGTGAGACCGATTTTGGTAATAAGATAACCAGAGAGTTGGTCAGGTAAACTCGGTGGGACCGGTTCTCTCATTTCGGTGGGACCGAAATGTTACGAAAAGGAAACAGAGAGTTTACATTGCAATCTCGGTGGGACCGATCGCTCATCTTGGTGAGACCGAAACGTTACGAAGGGAAACAGAGAGATTACAATCCCATCTCGGTGAGACCGAGATCCCTATCGGTGAGACCGATTTGCCTAGGATTTGTGGCAGTTGCTATGATATCAAAACTCGGTGGTGCCAGATAGAAAGAATCGGTGGGGCAGAGTTTGACTTTTGGTTTGGGTCATATGTGTATATGAGAAAGTAGTTGAGGGTTTTGGAGCATATCACTAAGCACCATGGAGCAAGAAACTCATTAAGCAACACCTCATCCCTCCTTGATAGTATTGGCTTTTCCTATAGACTCAATGTGATCTTGGATCACTAAAATTTAAAATGTAGAGTCTTGAGCTTTTGAGCTTGAGCCAATCCTTTTATCCTTAGTATTTTGAGGGATCCACTTTCCTCATCCATGCCATGCCATTCATCGAGCTTTTCCTGAAATTTTCATCTTGGAATGATATTAGCTCAATGAGCTATATGTTGTTAGGAATTACCAAAGCCACCTAGGGATAGTTGCACTTTCAATCTCCCCCTTTTTGGTAATTATGACAACATATAGATGAAAGCTTCGACAAATAATAATAAGAGTGAAAATCATTGTCGCTTTGAGAAGTATGTGATAAGCAAGAGCTCCCCCTAAATTTGTGCATAGTTTTAAGATTTGCTTTGGACTGCAAATGCACAAGGAGTTAGGTTCATGGGTTACTCTTCCATGTCACATGCATCTTGGCGGAGCGCTCAAAATAGTAAAGATTGAATACATGCACTCATCACCAAGCAAAGTGAATGATCATATAGAGATAAATGGATAATGTCATCCAACAAGCATAAATGTAGCATATGATCAAACACATGATCATCATTGTATCACACAGGCAATAAAGTAGTATCTCAAGCAAGCAAAAGCAAATAGAGTTCAACCACAAAGACAAGAGAGAACAAAAAGCAACACTCTCTCTCGAAGCCTATGATCTATACATTTTTCTCCCCCTTTGGCAACAAGTTACCAAAAAGTTCCTAGAAAATGCATAGTACTATGTCGTCTCTCAGGCTTGATCTTGATGTGGTGGTGTAGATATGACGCGAAGGACGAAAGCTTCAGTTGATGTGGATGGAGCTGGAGGTGTAGGTGCTGGAACTGGTTGCACTAGAGCTGTAGGAGTTGTAGCTGGTGTAGATGAAGTGCCTCTGGTGCCTGTCACTGGCACTACTGCTGATCTCTGAGCTCTAGGAACTCTGGCAAATGCATTAGTGGTTGTATTGCCCTTCCTCTCCTGCATATCATCCTGAAGTTGCTCCACAACAGACTGGATCTCAGTTACTTTCACATCCAAGTCATAGAACTTTTGTTCCATGATTCTTTCCAGGCTCTCCTGGTTTTGAGTTAGGGTGGCCAACCCTTTCTCAATACTCAAAGTTGATGCTATTAAGTAACCAAGCTGATCCTACTTGCTCTTCAGAAAGTACTCAGATGCCTCATCAATTGTTGGCATCTTGGCAGCCTTCTCCTTCTTTGCCTTCTCCTTTTTCTCTTGTGCTTGCACTGAAGATGGTTCATCTTCATTCATCACCACTTGGTTGTCCTCAAAGTCTGGATGGATAGCAAAGTGTTCCTTATCCAACAAGTATGTGCATGTGCCCATCTTGGAGTTGATTAGCTCCTGGATCTGTGGGGCATACGCACAGCTTCTCTTCTGGTCTGCTGATGTCCTCTTGATAATCTCAACTATGAGGCTCATGACCTTGAACTTCTGAGGCACATCAAATATGTCTAGCAAGTTTATTGCATGGCCTCTGATCATGTTGTGGTCACCTGACTTGGGCAAGAGAGTATGCCTAAGGATCCAGTTGATGGTTGGCAGTCCTGACAGAAGGAAATGTATAGATCCAAACTTATGAGTTTCAAGAGCTTTATCTGGGATCTCCTTGTACATGTGTGCCATAGAATTGTGATCCTTCTTCTTCTTGGCATAGACATCCAAGTCATCTTCACTCTCCTTAGGTGCATTGATCAGATTTGCCCATTCTTCAATAGTTGATTGGTACCTTGTACCTTCAGACATCCATACTATCCTGCCATCTGGATACAAGTGTGCTATGGAGTAGAATTGCATTATGAGCTCATCATTCCACTTTGTAAACTTCTGTCCAACAAAGTCTGCAACTCCACAAGCTCTGAAACTATCATACACACCTGGATAGTGTTCCTCATTCTCCTTCATGTATTTCCAGTCCACCCACCTCATGTCACAAACTATAGGCTTCTTGTCCAACAGCACAGTATCATAGAAATCCTGCTGTTCCTTAGTGTGGAACCTGTAGTCAACAATAGTCCTTCTCCTGATTGCATAAGGATCAGACAATCTCCACTGTCTGAGCCCTGCATCCTTCCTCGGCTTCATGTTCTCAGCCACTGGATGAGCATCATTGTGGTCTGGAATCTTAGGTTTCAGCTTTCTCACAACTTGTCCTTCATCTTCTTCTTCTTTAGCAACTTCATGCACTGGAGCCTTGTTCTTCTCAGCAGCTGGTATGTTCCTGGTATTCCTCTTAGGTGCAGTCTTGGGCTTGGAGGCAGCTCTGGGTGCTTCCTTGGGCTTTGATAATGCATCCCCTGACCTAATAGCATCACCCATAAGCTTTTGAGTCTTCGGTGCTGGAGCAGCAGCTTCTTCTTCCTCTTCCTCTTCCATCATGGAAGGCTGTCCAACAACTCTGGCCATGGTCTTGTTGACCCTTTCCTTCCTCTTCTTCCCTTTTGCAGGAGCCTCTTTGGGATCAGATTTCTCAGGAACTTGAGTCGATGCTCTGACTTTCAGCATAGGTGTCCTCTTGGCAGGGACTTTCCTGCTTAGTCCTGGCTTGGTGGCTGCAGCTGTGACATATGCTTTCTTGAGCACTTTCCTGGAGGTGGCCTCATCCTCTTCTGCCACATAGTCTTCATCCTCAGAGTCTGAGGTTCTCTTCTTTCTGGCCCTGGTGGCAGCTTTGGGCAAGTTGCTTGGGGTGCTCCTGTTGCCCTCATCTGAGGTGCTAGAGGGACTAGTGCCCTCGCTCATATGAACCTGCTCCTCTTCCCTGCTCTGGCTATCACTTTGGTCTGACATACTGCAAACACTGACTGCTGACCCTGTGAATAGATATGGATGAGCATCACAAAATATAGAGGTTTTTGCAAAAGAATGATTCAAAAACTTAGTTTTAGTTTTCCACAAAAAGCATTTCGGATCAACCGATTTGCAAACTCGGTGATACCGAAGCAGCTTTTAGAACCTAAACTAGTGAACTCGGTCAGACCGAGTCACAGTTCGGTGGCACCGAGACTGTTAGGTTTTCACAAAGTCCTGAACTCGGTCACACCGATTTGCAATTCTCGGTCAGACCGAGAATCACTTGTGCAATGGCCGTAGCCGAATCGGTGGAACCGAGTTCTACAACTCGGTGGGTTCGAAATGGTTTCAGCGGAAACCTAACCCTAAATTTTCAATTCACATCTAATCTATGGATTGTTTTGACTGGATAGAATCGTTTCAATCATGGCAAGAATCATGATGAACACAATGTGTTGGAATCGGACGGGGATAGCACTGTGATCGAGTCCATACCCTAGCTTGGCGATGAACTCGCTACAACGGCAACGACGGGGTTGAATTCCGTTGACGGCGGCGGAAACTGGCGACTGGAGGCGGCTGGCGACGAAGTCGACAATCCCGAGACCTTGGAGGCAGAGCAAGCTTTGCGCGGGCGAAGGGGTTTGGAGAAAGTTACCAAATTTTTGCCCATGAGTATATATAGCCCGACCCTGTCGGTGTGACCAAGTGGAACAACTTGGTGGCACCGAGATGCATAACTGTTGACAGTTACAGCAACTCGGTGAGACCGAAAAGTTCAAATCGGTTGCACCAAGATTGAAAACCTAGATCTACTTAGTGATCTCGGTATGACCGAAATGGAAGAATCGGTCAGACCGAAACGCACAAAGAAGTGTTGGAAGTTTAAGTTTATGACGAATCGGGGACTCCGAGTGCTCCTCACACAGAGTGGTTCGAATCTGACTTGATCAAATTTTGTGATGTAGCATGAATAGAGTTTGAGACAAGAAAAGCATAGATAGCTAGAGAAGGTTCTTAGGCATTCTTGTTCATCCACTTGGCAAAAGAAAACAAGCCAGACAAGCAAAACTACAAGTGGACATCCTCGAATGAGTAAAACATGCAACCAACATGCTCACACAATAAAATGACAAATGAAATATGTGGCAAAGCATGCACAACCAATTCTAGCATCTATCAAACAATTGGCGATGACTAGGTCGTCTATATGAGTATATTGACTTAGGAGTCAAATGAGAACATTTGATCATAGGTCATACTCATCGTTTAAGCTCAAGTGGGGTTACCACTTTTACATAATGCATTGATGTGTTCACACCATTAGAGTTGCTTTGACTCAATTCTTAGAGTTAAGCTCCCCCTAGATGTGAGATCCCCCCTTAGAGGGATGAACTAACCTTGGGTTTTGTCGATGATGACTTCATGTAGGTGTTGAAGATGTGGATGCTCAATATTGATGAAGATCATTTGGAGCAATCCTTTGGAGTGAGTTGCACTTTCAATACCTACACGGGTTAGTCCCACAAGGAACAAACAAGTATATCCATAGACATAGAGTGATGCACACACAAGATGATGTCCATGAAAGCATTAGGTTACCTTGTCCCTTGTCTTACCAACAAGAGGGTTTGTGACTCCTTGAACTAGTGCAAGATGTGGAAGTTGATTGCACTTGTTCTTTCCAAAATGATATGAGTGAAGAATGTTGGCGGAGTCACCCTCAAGAACTCTCTAGTTCTTCTTCTTTGGGATCCACATCATCTTGATGGCAATCCTTGGAGTTGTAGTCGCACTTGATGAAGTAGAACTTGACGTAGTCTTGGGAACCCACTTGACCAAGGCCTTAGGAGCTTCTTCAAATGCATCAATCTCCTCTTGAAGCTTGTCCTTGCCTTTTTGCTTGTGGTCTTGTGGTGGAAGATCATCTTGAGCTTGTGTCCCATTGAAGGAAGTAGGATCATACTTCTCTAGTTGAGGAACAAACTTCATCTTGGGATATTGATCTTCTTCCCACTCAACTCCATTGGCATTGAACTTTCGTTCAAACCAACACCTTGGTTCTTCTGGTGCCTTCCTTGCTTGCGTACAATTTTCTTGAATTGCTTACTCCCGGCAAGGCTCTTGTAAACACCTTTCTCTATGATTCCCTTCAATAAGCTATTTTCTTGCTCAAGTGTAACTTGGCTAAGAGAATCATTAGTGGAATCAAGAGAACTACTAGAAGCAACAATATTGGATTTAACATGACGAGTGTTACTACTAGAGGAAGAATCCTTCTTGTTTTTGTTACTAGACTTGACTTGAGGCATCTAAGTAGATAAGAGTAAACGCTTGGCAATGTAAGAAGAAATTTTCTTACGGAGATCATCATTGATTGCTTTTAAGAACTCATGCTCTTGCTAAAGATTGAGCTTTTCAAAGCATAATTTCTCATGAGTCTTTAAAAGTAATTGATGATCTTCTAAGATAGTTTCATAAGCTAACTTAAGAGTGTTTAGTTCTTTAGTAAGAAGCTCAATCTTCTCCTTATCATTGTTATTCGTTTTATCTTGATTAGCAGGATTAATTGACGTTTCATCGTAGTATTCATCACTAGAGTTTTCAACAAGTAAATCATCCTCACCTAACAAGTCATCTTCATCACTATTGAAATCAACATACTCGGGGTGTGTTACCTTAGGGCCTTTGGCCATGAAGCATCTTCCAAGTCCTTCATTTGATGAATCAAATATGTCGTAGGAGTTGGTTGACACAAGTGCTAGACCGGCAACACCTTCATCTTGAGTATGTTTGGAGTCGGAGTGATAGCTTCTCTCGGAGTGATGTTTAGAGTCGGAACCGGATACCCATTCACCAACATGAGCTTGATGTCTTTGTTTTGTGTAGCTCTTTGATGACTTGTCCCTCCTTTTCGAATCCTTGCTTTTCCGGGATGTTCTTTGTTCATAATGATCATCTCTACCCTTCTCTCTCTTGGCGGTGATTCTTCTCTTCTACTTCTTCTCTTGGGAGAATCTTCTCTTATTTTGTAGGGTGCCGTACACTCATTGGAATAGTGTCCGGGTCTCCCACAATTGTAGCAATTGCGCTCTCGACTGGAAGATCTTTTGTCATTGTAGGACCTTGACTTGGAGCTTCTCTCTTTGCTTCTACTCTTGTAGAATTTGTTGAAGTTCTTCACCATTAAGCTCAATTCTTCATTGAAGGTTTGTTTCTCACTTGATGATGTAGGGGCTTCACATGAGGCTTTGTAAGCACCACTTGACTTGTTGTGAAGTTCCTCCTTATCCTTGAGTAACATCTCATGAGCAACAATTCTTCCAATGACTTCCGTTGGCTTGAGATTCTTGTAGTTGGGCATCATTTGGATCAGTGTGCACACGGTATCATATTTTCCATCCAATGCTCTTAGGATCTTCTTGATGATGAATTTGTCGGTCATCTCTTCACTTCCTAAGCCCGCAATCTCATTTGTGATAAGAGCAAGCCTAGAGTACATTTCAGCGACACCTTCACCATCCTTCATTTTGAACTTGTCAAGTTGACTTTGGAGCACATCCAATTTGGATTCCTTGACGGAGTAGGTACCTTCATGCATATCAATCAAAGTATCCCAAATTTCCTTTGCATTCTCAAGGCGGCTGATTTTGTTGAATTCTTCGGGGCACAATCTGTTGAAGAGGATATCACAAGCTTGAGCGTTGTATTGCAACATCTTCAACTCTTCAGCGCTAGCTTCACGATTTGGTTCTCTCCCATCAAAGAATTCACCTTGCAAGCCAATACACACAATAGCCCAAACGGTGGGGTTATGTCCGAGAATATGCATTTTCATCATATGCTTCCAACTAGCAAAATTCGTACCATCAAAGTAAGGACCTCTACGGTGATAGTTTCCCTTGCTAGACGCCATACTCTCCTAGGTTCTGAAACCAAGGCCATGACCACCAAAAGCTATGGAAATCAAAGCAAATGGAGACCAACGCTCAGATACCACTTGTAGGATCTTGAAGTATGTCTAGAGGGGGGTGATTAGACTACTTGACCAATTAAAAACTTAACCTTTTCCCAATTTTAGTCTTTGAAAAAATTTAACTATCTTAGCACAAGTCAAGCAATCTTCACACAATTCAAGCAAGCATGCAAAGAGTATATGAGCAGCGGAAAGTAAAGCATGCAACTTAAAAGAATGTAAAGGGGAAGGGTTTGGAGAATTCAAACGCAATTGGAGACACGGATGTTTTTGTCGTGGTTCCGATAGGTGGTGATATCATACATCCACGTTGATGGAGACTTCAACCCACGAAGGGTAACGGTTGCGCGAGTCCACGGAGGGCTCCACCCACGAAGGGTCCACGAAGAAGCAACCTTGTCTATCCCACCATGGCCGTCACCCACGAAGGACTTGCCTCACTAGCAGTAGATCTTCACGAAGTAGGCGATCTCCTTGCCCTTACAAACTCCTTGGTTCAACTCCACAATCTTGTTGGAGGCTCCCAAATGACACCTAGCCAATCTAGGAGACACCAATCTCCAAGAAGTAACAAATGGTGTGTTGATGATGAACTCCTTGCTCTTGTGCTTCAAATGATAGTCTCCCCAACACTCAACTCTCTCTCACAGGATTTGGATTTGGTGGAAAGAAGATTTGAGTGGAAAGCAACTTGGGGAAGGCTAGAGATCAAGATTCATATGGTAGGAATGGAATATCTTGGCCTCAACACATGAGTAGGTGGTTCTCTCTCAGAAATGGTAAGTTGGAAGTGTAGGCTTGTTCTGATGGCTCTCTCCACGAATGAAGAGGAGGTGGAGGGGTATATATAGCCTCCACACAAAATCTAACCGTTACACACAATTTACCAATCTCAGTGGGACCGAATTGAGAAACTCGGTCTGAGCGATTCAGTAAACCTAGTGACTGTTAGGATTTTCGGTGGGACCAACATGCAACTCGGTAGGACCGATATAGTTAGGGTTAGGGCATAACGTAATCTCGGTGAGACCGATTACACAAACTCGGTGAGACCGATTTTGGTAATAAGCTAACCAGAGAGTTGGCCAGGTAAACTCGGTGGGACCGGTTCACTCATTTCGGTGGGACCGAAATGTTACGAAAAGGAAACAGAGAGTTTACATTGCAATCTCGGTGGGACCGATCGCTCATCTCGGTGAGACGAAACATTACAAAGGGAAATAGAGAGATTACAATCCCATCTCGATGAGACCGAGATCCCTATCGGTGAGACCGATTTGCCTAGGGTTTGTGGCAGTGGCTATGATATCAAAACTTGGTGGCGCCGGATAGAAAGAGTCGGTGGGGCCGAGTTTGACTTTTGGTTTGGGTCATATGTGGATATGAGAAAGTAGTTGAGGGTTTTTTGGAGCATATCACTAAGCACTGTGGAGCAAGAAACTCATTAAGCAACACCTCATCCCTCCTTGATAGTATTAGCTTTTCCTATAGACTCAATGTGATCTTGGATCACTAAAATATAAAATGTAGAGTCTTGAGCTTTTGAGCTTGAGCCAATCCTTTTATCCTTAGTATTTTGAGGGATCCACTTTCCTCATCCATGCCATGCCATTCATTGAGATTTTCCTGAAATGTTCATCTTGGAATGATATTAGCTCAATGAGCTATATGTTGTTAGGAATTACCAAAACCACCTAGGGATAGTTGCACTTTCATATTCCTTTCCTCCCCCTCCCACCTCGAGTTCCAACACCCAAGGGTCAATCCAGTCGCTTCGAGCTTCCAGCCATGTCCGAACACAGCCTTCAAGGCCAGTGGATGGCATCTTCTATCGCAGAGGAAGACATCTCGAAGCTCAGGGAGGCAAGATACTTGACTGCAGAGATCTACCACAGGCTTCATGCTCAAGGGCAGGTTATTCCCACTCCCAGTTCCAATGAGAGGGTCGTGTTTATCTCTCACTTCCTTTGAGGGCTTGGGTATGCACTCCATCCCTTTGTTCGAGGGGTCATGATTTGTTACGGGCTGGATTTCCATGATCTAGCCCCGGACTCCTTCCTCCACATCTCGGCGTTCATCACCACATGCGAGGCCTTCTTCCGTATTTCTCCACACTTCGGCTTTTGGCTTAAGACCTTTAATGTGAAACCGAAGGTAATCGACGGGAAACAAGCGAAGTGCGGAGACGCTTCAGTAAGCAAGCTTATCAACTCCACTTGGCCAAAGGGATCATTTGCAGAATCTTCTGACTTATGGCAGCGGGAGTGGTTTTACGTCATCGAACCCCGCCGTACAAAGCGGGTAGCCGCTCCTGCATTTTGGTCCGGCCCTCCGCCATAGCTCCCGTCGTGGATCAACAAGGGGCTGGACTGGGGATCTACAGATGAAGTGCGGACATTGCAAATCCGCATTCGGAACCTTATTGAGAAGGACACCGGTCTCATCGATGTAATCCAAGTAATGTTAGTCCGCCGGATCCTACCCTGTCAGCGACGCCCTCTCCGTATGTGGGAATTTAATCCGGAAGGTCCACGGACTCTTCAGCACTTCTCCGGCACAATGTCAGGGAGATGTGGAAGTTGTTCTTTGGCGCACGGAAACAGTGGCCGGATACTACAGAAGACATCGGTCTTGACTGCAACCATTCGAATACTCTGGGTACTCAACCCCCGAACACGATTTAGAAACATGTTCATGATAATGTACTGATAAAACTCTATCTAGCCAGGGCTGGCTAAATAAAGCGAAAGAATCATTTGTTCAGCTCCACTTCCCGAAGATACTGTCGATCTGTTATCAACAAGGATGTTGGCTCCGGTGCCATATCAGGCGTCGGCGGGGGAAGATAAGGAGGAGGACAAAAAGGCCCAAGGTGGCTCCCATTCTAGAAGCACACCAGGCAATTTGTCCGGGGAGATTGGAATTTCCACTTCCATAGGTGGAAGGGAAGGGCGAACTGACATCCCTCCTCCCCATGGGAAGAAAAGGGCCACTTCCGAAGACTCAAAAAGAGAAGCATGTAAGCGGGGGAAGGTATCCCAGTCAGGGGGTGATATTGACACGCAGTCACCCCACAAAGATAGGCCCTCGGCCGCATCGTAAGTGAATTCGGGTGTTTTAAACATGTCCCGTTCTTTGCCGGCTATAAGGGTAATGTTTTAAACTCATGTTTGCAGTCCGGCCCGCAGCCCTCCTCAACAGTCCTCCTCTTCGGGGATCTACTTCTGGAGATGATGGAGAGTGAGACGCCTCCATAGGTCACCCTTCCTGATAAGGCAGACGACGCCGAGGTATCATCCCGGAGGATCCTTCCCAATCTACAAGTGGTGCAATGGACAATGAGGACCGAGGCCAAAGGTAATACTTCTGCTGCCCAGGGACCGGGGTGTGCAGCCCCTATAGGGAACAACAAAAGTCCCGGACTATCAGATGTCCAAGGGACGCCAGATGCATTAATGGACATTTTGCAACATGCCTCCGTCTCAGAGGAACATCATACCTTAATGGGTATGGTGTTAGAAAGAGTTCAGTCCACAAAAAGCAGATTGAATGAAGCCTTTTCTAGCCTACTAAGAGTCTTCGAAGTACGTAGTGTAATTTCAATTATGTTGTAAGCGCGAAACGCACCTGTGTATAGATAGTAGCCCCTGAGACTCTAGTTGACATCCAAAGGAATGCGGTCGGATCAAAAATAGGTAGCCAGGAAATGATATGGTTATTTGAAACACAGGTTGTTACATCCGTGGGGACTGCCCAAGCTATCGAGGTAGCACATTTGAAGCAAAAAGTTAATGTGGCAGATGATGATATCACGCTTATGAACAGGTGCCTTGACGACGCGCAAGGTATGTCTCTAGGGCACTCAATACATGCTAGTATCGTGAAATGAGCGTTATCATGGTGGGCGCACGGTAGATGCCAAGGGATGGCTAAAGAGAGGAGGAGGCTCGAGGGCGCTGGTGGGCTCCAGAGGCGAGGTTGGCATGAGCAGGCACGGGATGCCGGACATACCCAGATTCGGGGCTCTTCAGAGAGATAGTACCCCTAGTGCTGCCGAGTGTAGTTGGATGTTCCATAGCACAATGTTGCTCCTGGAGCTATATGGGGGAGGAAGGAAGTTGGCCAAGGCTTGGGCTGCTCCTTCTCTCTGGTGTTGCTTTTGTGGCTAGTTCTATGCTTACTTGCCTTTCTCTTGTTACCTTTCTCGTATCATACCACATGCCCCTGTATGTGTGGGCTCTTGGGGAGTTTTACAGACCAACCCCCCAGGGATACAGTGGTAATGTTAGAAGTCAGTGGGTCCGTATTGTCGGTGTCCGGGATCCCGGGCTGGGTCCCGCTGAGGGCTTGTGGTTCACCGGGTTCCCCTAGGTGCGGGCCCCGTGTGCCTAGGGGGACTGTGCGCCATCTTGTCGATCGTCAGGGCGTGGCCGAGTCGAGTCATGTACAATGGCTCTCCGTCAGGTTGCCGCTTGCTGTCGTCAGCGGTGAGGGCGGGGGCACTATAGCCACGCC
This sequence comes from Triticum aestivum, assembly GCF_018294505.1. Lineage (NCBI taxonomy): Eukaryota > Viridiplantae > Streptophyta > Magnoliopsida > Poales > Poaceae > Triticum > Triticum aestivum. The sequence continues at coordinate 586,600,585 of NC_057813.1, read as the reverse complement.
GGCCCTGGTCAGCGAGTAGGTGAAGGGCACTGTTGCCACGCTCCGACTGACCTGGGGCACGGGCGGGGCACTGTTGCCTTGGTCATCGCTGATTGAGGACTCGTCCCATCGTATGGCTTGGATGGGACGGGAGCTGTCCGGTGGCCGGATTGCGGAGCACGCCACGGGTGGAGCTGGCTTGTTGAGGAAGCTTTGGTTGTGCCGGGTTTGGCTGTCTTGTGCCAGTTGTTCAGGCCGAGTCGACGCGTCTTGCCGGGTCGGAGAATCTGGCCGGGTCGTGGTGCTTGGCCGGGTCGAGCGACCCGGCCAAGCGCGTGCCGGTTTGAGGGGCGGTGCCAGCCCTGTTGTTTTTGAAGAGGATCCGGGTTCCGTTGCCTGCCTGGGGTTCATCCCCCCGACAGTAGTCCCCGAAGCTGTGAAGGTCCGCCGTCTTCGGATGAGTGGGCCTTCGCAGTTTCCCCCTTAAGCAAGGAGGATTCTGCGAGCGTCGGGTCCGGCAACACCCACTGTGTGCCGGTTTTCTCGGAAGCCGGATCGGGTTTTCTCGGAAACCAGATCGCGGTACACTGGCCGTGGCGGGAACCGAGGAGTCCGTTGAATCTTGGGACAGTCCCTCGGGCTTCGTGCGGGCGCCATGTGGTGCCCGGAAGTCGGAGGGGCCTGACAGGCCACGCGCGTGGCGGGACTGGGCGACGGGATGGGGCCCCCCGCTGCACGCCCTTGGCCTACGCGCACGGATTTATTGCGGCGTCCGTGGGCCGGTTGCTCTTCCCCGGGCAGTTATTGCGCGTGTACGTGCACACTTATTGCAGGGTAGTGGAATGGGTGCGTGCAGACGATCCCACTCCCCCACGTTCGAACTAAGGGTTATAAATTGAGGGGGGCAAGGGGGCGGTGGACATCATTCTCGCTTGCACCCTCCTGTCCCCCTGCTCTTGCTCTGCTCTACGCAACCAATGCATAGTTGCGCCCGCTGCCCCAAGCAGAACTCCTCCATCGTCCATCTTCTTTCTCCTTCCCCTTCTTCTCTCCATGGCGCTGGCGTCAGGCTCCTGGATGGGTTCGAATGTTACCACTGAAGACATGCATCGCCCAACTTCGAGCGTCGCGGCGCCTGCCGCGGGAGACGGACATCGGCGTCCGCCTGCCGCGCGGTGAGCAGAGGCCTCGGCCCGAGGAGTAGGAGCACGTGGTCTTCCTCACGCACTTCGAGCACGGGTTCCGGCTGCCGGTGAGCACCTTCTTCCGCTCGTTCTGGAGTTCTTTGGGATCCAGCCGCATCATCTTGGTGCCGGCGCCATTGTCCAGCTCTCCGGCTTCGTCACCCTTTGCGAGGGGTACCTGGGGGTTGAGCCCACGATCGACCTCTGGGCACGCTTCTTCTTCTTGAAGCAGCAGGGCCCGTCGGCCGAGGAGTTCGCCGACTGCGGCGCCGCCATCATCTCGAAGCGGTCGGGGGCGGATTTCCCCAAGATTCCGCTGGAGGATTCTGCCAAGAAGTGGCAGAACTCCTTCTTCTACGTCTGCAACCTTGGTGCAGATCGCATTAATCTTCCGGCCTTCGCCATCGCAGGAGATTGTCAATCTCTGTGAGTGGGTGACAGTGATGAGGACGCATGAGGGGCTCACCAGCACCGACCTCCTCGCCGTGTTCATCATGCGTCGAGTCCTTCCGCTTCAGAGGCGCTCCTGCCTCATCGGCGAAATGGTCGGCCTTCAAGACCACAACCGCATGGGGTCGACGCAGCTGTCTGCGGAGCAGATTGCGTGCGGCGTGAACGACATCTCCAAGGCCAACCTTGGAGAGGACTGGCGGTTCGGCATGGCGCCGTATAGCAAGTCGAACCCGCCGCCGCAGGCGAGTGTCTGGTCGTCTTACTTTGCTGTTGCGCACCTTCTCATCCATTCGGACGCGACGCGGGAGGTGCTTCTGAATGTGATCCGGCATCCTTACGCCCGGGCTCCGTCTCAGGTGGCGCCGGTGGCACAAGGGGAGCCCGCGGCGCACGGCGGGGAGGAGGTGGCCGAGTATGATGCCGGCGCTGGGCGTCGCGCGGGTAAGTCTTGTGTTTTTCTTCATGTGTCTTGAATTGCTAAACGTGGCATGGTGCGGGCGATGCTAACGCCGGTTGTTGTTGCAGCAGCGTTGGGCGGGGGAGGCAACGACTCATACGTCTCCAATGTATCTATAATTTATGAAGCATTCATGCTATTTTATTATCTGTTTTGAATGATTACGGGCTTTATTATACACTTTTATATTACTTTTGGGACTAACCTACTAACCGGAGGCCCAGCCCATATTGCTGTTTTATTGCCTGTTTCAGTATTTCGAAGAAAAGGAATATCAAACGGAGTCCAAACGGAATGAAAACTTTGGGAGCATGATTTTTGGAAAGGATATGATCCGGGAGACTTAGAGTTCAAGCCAGGGAAGGCTCGAGGAAACCAGGAGAAAGGAGGGCACGCCCACCCCCTGGGCGCGCCCCCTTGTCTCCTGGGCCCCTCGAGGCTCCCCAGAGCGACTTCTTTCGCCTATATAAGTCCATGTACCCTAAAGACATCGAAGGAGAAGATAGATCGGGAGTTCCGCCGCCGCAAGCCTCTGTAGCCAACAAAAACCTCTCGGGAACCCGTTCCGGCACCCTGCCGGAGGGAGAATCCATCACCGGTGGCCATCTTCATCATCCCGGCGCTCTCCATGACGAGGAGGGAGTAGTTAACCCTCGGGGCTGAGGGTATGTACCAGTAGCTATGTGTTTGATCTCTCTCTCTCTCTCTTGTGTTCTCTCCATGGCACGATCTTGATGTATCGCGAGCTTTGCTATTATAGTTGGATCTTATGATGTTTCTCCCCCTCTACTCTCTTGTGATGAATTGAGTTTTCCCTTTGGATTTATCTTGTCGGATTGAGTCTTTAAGGATTTGAGAACACTTGATGTATGTCTTGTCATGCTTATCTGTGGTGACAATGGGATATTCATGTGATCCACTTGATGTATGTTTTGGTGATCAACTTGCGGGTTCCGTGACCTTGGGAATCTATGCATAGGGGTTGGCACACGTTTTCGTCTTGACTCTCCGGTAGAAACTTTGGGCCACTCTTTGAAGTACTTTGTGTTGGTTGAATAGATGAATCTGAGATTGTGTGATGCATATTGTATAATCATGCCCACGGATACTTGAGGTGACAATGGAGTATCTAGGTGATATTAGGGTTTTGGTTAATTTGTGTCTTAAGGTGTTATTCTAGTATGAACTCTATGATAGATCGAACGGAAAGAATAGCTTCATGTTATTTTATTACGGACTCTTGAATAGATAGATCAAAAAGGATAACTTTGAGGTGGTTTCATACCCTACCATAATCTCTTTGTTTGTTCTCCGCTATTAGTTGCTTTGGAGTGACTCTTTGTTGCATGTTGAGGGATAGTTATATGATCCAATTATGTTATTATTGTTGAGAGAACTTGCACTATTGAAAGTATGAACCCTATGCCTTGTTTCCTACCATTGCAATACCGTTTCCGCTCACTTTTATCATTAGTTACCTTGCTGTTTTTATAATTTCAGATTACAAATACCTTTATCTACTATCCATATTGCACTTGTATCACCATCTCTTCGGTGAACTAGTGCACCTATACAGTTTACCATTGTATTGGGTGTGTTGGGGACACAAGAGCCTCTTCGTTATTTGGTTGCAGGGTTGTTTGAGAGAGACCATCTTCATCCTACGCCTCCCACGGATTGATAAACCTTAGTTCATCCACTTGAGGTAAATTTGCTACTGTCCTACAAACCTCTGCACTTGGAGGCCCAACAACATCTACAAGAATAAGGTTGTGTAGTAGACATCAAGCTCTTTTCTGGCGCCGTTGCCGGGGAGGTGAGTTCTTGAAGGTATATATTTAGATCTTGCAATATACTCTTTTTGTTTCTTGTTTTATCACTAGTTTAATCTATAAAATAAAACTACAAAAAATGGATTTGAGTTTGTCTCATACGCTTCATCCTTTTAATATCTTTCGTTAGTATGATGAAAAGGAAAATTGTGCTCAAGTGCTAGAAGAAGAATTACATAGAATGCTTGGCATGAAATATGTGAATGATGAGCATGATTGCAATGTTGTTAGTATGAACTCCTTGAATATCCATGATGCTAATGATATGCAAAGCCACAATCTTGGGGATGCTATGTTTGATGAAGATGGTATTTTTTGTCCCCCAAGTTTTGATGAGCAAATTTATTATGATGAAAGCATGCCTCCTATTTATGATGATTATATTGATGAAAGTGGGTTTGGAAGAGTGTCAACTTTAGGAAGTAGTGATCCCACTATTTTGGAGGATGTTTAATCTTATTGTGGTGAACATGAAAGTGGATTTGGAAGAGTGTCAACTTTATTTAGTGATGATTCCAATATTTAGGAAGAGGTTCCAATTGATTATGAGAACAAAGTTGTTATCTATGATGATTATTGTGATGACTTGTATTCTATTAAGAATAATGATAACCATGAAACTTGTCATCATGATTTTTGTTTTCAATTGGATTATGCCTCACATGATAATTATTTTGTTGAGTTTGCTCCCACTATTATTCATGAGAAGAAGTTTGCTTATGTGGAGATTAGAAAATTTTCTATGCTTGTAGATCATGAAAAGAATGCTTTAGGTGCTGGTTATATTGTTGAATTAATTCATGATTATACTGAAATTTATTATGAGGGAGTAATATATGCTTTTGGGAATTGAAATAATATCAAGTTTCCTCTCTATGTGGTGAAAATTTTGAAGTTATGCTTGTTTTGCCTTCCTATTCTAGCTGATTATTTTTCCCATAAGTTGTTTGCTCACAAAATCCCTATGCATTGGAATTGGGTTAGACTTAAATGTGCTAGTCATATTATTCATGATGCTCTCTTTAAGCTTCATTTCTTATCTTTTATGTGAGCATCATTTCATCATGCCTAGCTAGAGGGGCGTTAAACGATAGCGCTTGTTGGCAGGCAACCCAATGTTATTTTTGTTTCTTACTTTTTGTTCCTGTTTAGTAATAAATTATTCATATAGCCTATGGTTAGATGTTATTTTATGTTTTATTTGGTATTTTTGCCAAGTATAACCTTTGGGAAGACTTGGGTGAAGTCTTCATGATCTTGCTGTAAAAAACAGAAACTTTAGCACTCACAAGATTAGCTGCCATTTTTTACTGGAGAGTGATTTTAGGTTGATTCTTTTTGCAGATGATTAATAGACAAATTCTTCAGGTCCACCAGTTTACTTCAGAATTCTTTGAGTTCCATAAGTATACGTTTTATACATATTACTACAGACTGTTCTATTTTTGACAGATTCTGTTTTCTATGTGTTATTTGCTTATTTTGATGAATCTATGAGTAGTATCGGAGGGTATGAACCATAGAGAAGTTGGAATACAGTATATATTACACCAATATGAATTTAGAATGAGTTCACAACAGTACCTAAGTGGTGATTTATTTTATTATACTAACGGAGCTTACGAGTTTTGTTTTGAGTTTCGTGTTGTGAAGTTTTCAAGTTTTGGGTAAGGATTCGATGGACTACGGAATAAGGAGTGGCAAGAGCCTAAGCTTGGGGATTCCCAAGGCACCTCAAGGTAAAATTCAAGGACAACCAAAAGCCTAAGCTTGGGGATGCCCCGGATGGCATCCCCTCTTTCGTCTTTGTTCATCGGTAACTTTACTTGGAGCTATATTTTTATTCACCACATGATATGTGTTTTGCTTGGAGCGTCATTTTATTTTGTTAGTATTTGCTTTCTGTTATTTAGAATAATGTATTGCATCTTTATTTTCAATAAAACTGTTAAGGATAGCCTTTACCATGCTTATTTTGCTAGTATACATGTTGCTGTTTGAAAACAGAAAGTTTACCGCTGTTGCAAAAATTCCCTAGAAAAGTCAGAGAATGGTATAATGTTTAATCTTTTTGAATAATGAGATCTGATAAATGTTATGCAGCGTAGTAGTTTTCTTATAATTTTTGGAGTTAAGGAAGTATGATGAATCTTGCATTCTTTACAGACTATACTGTTTTGGCAGATTGCTGTTATGTTTGAATTGCTTGCATATGTTTGCTTGTTTAACGATTCTATTTGAGGATAGGAGTATTAAATATGCAGAGACATTTAGTATGCAATGTTTAATAATAATTTTAGTGATTTGTTACAGTAGAAAATGATAAGGTTTTGCATTGGTTTATACTAACCTATCTCACGAGTTCTTGTTGAGTTTGGTGTGGATGAAGCTTTTGATAAAAAGAGAAACCATGATATGAGAGGAATTAAGGGGACACAAAAGTTCAAAGCTTGGGGATGCCCAAGGTACCCCAAGACAATATTTCAAGAAGTCTCAAGCATCTAAGCTTGGGGATGCCCCGTTAGGCATCCCACCTTTCTTCTTCAACAACTATCAGTTAGTATCGGTTGAACCTAAGTTTTTGCTTCTTCACATGAGTTGTGCTATCCTTGCAATGTCATTTTATTTTGTTTTGCTAGCTGTTTGAATAAAATATCAAGATCTGAAATTCTTAAATGAGAGAGAGTCTTCACATAGTTACATAATCATTTAACTACTCATTGATCTTCACTTATATCTTTTTGGAGTAGTTATTTCATTTACTCGTGTGCTTCACTTATATCCTATGAGTAAATGGTTGAATGAGTTGAATGTCATAAATCTGAAATTATATATGTCTCATTTTCTTATCCCATGGGAAGTAGTGACTTCACATCTAAGAAGTAGAGGTAGTAAGTTTATTGAAGGTTAGCAAGCATTGTATTGGTCATTTGAACAATTCATGAAAGAATATTGAAGGAAGAGAGATTTCACATATAAATATACTATCCTAGACATCTTTTATAATTGTGAGCACTCATTAAGTATGACATGCTAAAGAGTTGATGTTGGACAAGGAAGACAACGTAATGGGTTATGTTTTCTCACATCTCAGTTAAAGTATATTGTCATGGATCATTCAAACATGTTGAGCTTGCCTTTCCCCCTCTTGCTAGCAAAATTCCTTGCACCAAGTAGAGATACTACTTGTGCTTCCAAATATCCTTAAACCCAGTTTTTGCCACGAGTGTCCACCATACCTACCTATATGCAGTATTTACCTGCCGTTCCAAGTAAATTTGCATGTGCCAAACTCTAAACCTTCAAAAAATAATTTGTTTTGTATGCCCGAATCGCTCATGTAGCGACTAGGGACTGTCAGTATCTTCCTTGCTAGGTGGGTCATTCTCAAGATGAGTGGACTCCGCTCATCATGCACGATAAAAATGGCTGGTAACCAGGATGCCCAATCCCATGATCAAAAGATCACAATCAAATCAAAAATAATTGCAAAAAAAACTCCCCCAGGTTTGATGGGAGCTGGAGGCACCCGTTGTTTCGAGCAAGCCATGGATTGATGATTGTTGGTGGAGGGGGAGTAAAAACTTTTACCATTCTATTTGGGAACCGCTTATAATGTATGTAGTATGGAAGATATTGGGAACTCTTGGTTGTTATGTTGACAATGAGCTCATACCTCTCAAATTTTTTATCCCTATTTCAAAATTGAGCTCTGGCACCTCTGTAATTTCCCTGCTTCCCTCTGCGAAGGGCCTATCTTTTACTTTATGTCTTTTACTTTATGCAAGAGTCAAGGTGATCTTCACCTTTCCCTTTTTTATTTTATCCTTTGGCAAGCACCTCGTGTTGGAAAGATCCTGATATATATATATCCAATTGGATGTAAGTTTCATGAACTATTATTGTTGATATCACGCAAAGGTGAATACGTTGGGAGGCAACACTATAAGCCCCTATCTTTCTTAGTGTCTGATTGAAACTCCATAACCATTAGTATTGCGTGAGTGTTAGCAATTATGGAAGACTATATGATAGTTGAGTATGTGTGGTTTGCTAAATCAAAGCTCTGACATAGACCCTTCCTGAAAATAGAATGAATTGTAATTGTTTGATGACTAAGAATGAAATTTGCTAGTTTTCAAGAAAGTTTATGGTCTATGCTTTAACATGTGAATTGCTTGTTACTTGATCTTGAGAAGTTTTATGAGATGAACTTCTGTTATGACATATAATCATGCTAGAAAAGGTGACTGGAATTATCATTGATCAAACTTGTGCACCTTCTAGCATTCACACTTCATAAATTCTTTCTTTATCATTTACCTACTCGAGGACGAGTAGGAATTAAGCTTGGGGATGCTGATACATCTCCAGCATATCTATAATTTATGAAGCATTCATGCTATTTTATTATCTGTTTTGAATGATTACGGGCTTTATTAAACACTTTTATATTACTTTTGGGACTAACCTACTAACCGGTGGCCCAGCCCTATGTTGTTTTATTGTCTGTTTCAGTATTTCAAAGAAAAGGAATATCAAACAGAGTCCAAACAGAATGAAACCTTTGGGAGCATGATTTTTGGAAAGGATATGATCCGGGAGACTCGGAGTTCAAGCCAGGGAAGGAAGGCTCGAGGAAGCCAGGAGATAGGAGGGCGCGCCCACCCCCTGGGCGCGCCCCTTGTCTCCTGGGCCCCTCGAGGCTCCGCCAACCGACTTCTTTCGCCTATATAAGTCCACGTACCCTAAAAACATTGAAGGAGACGATAGATTGAGAATTCCACCGCCACAAGCCTCTGTAGCCACCAAAAACCTCTTGGGAGCCCATTTCGGCACCCTGCCGGAGGGGGAATCCATCACCGGTGTCCATCTTCATTATCCCGGCGCTCTCCATGACGAGGAGGGAGTAGTTCACCCTCGGGGCTGAGGGTATGTACCAGTAGCTATGTGTTTGATCTCTCTCTCTCTCTCTCTCTCTCTCTCTCTCGTGTTCTCTCTATGGCACGTTCTTGATGTATCGCGAGCTTTGCTATTATAGTTGGATCTTATGATGTTTCTCCCCCTCTACTCTCTTGTGGAGTTATCTTGTCGGATTGAGTCTTTAAGGATTTGAGAACACTTGATGTATGTCTTGCCGTGCTTATCTGTGGTGACAATGGGATATTCACGTGATCCACTTGATGTATGTTTTGGTGATCAACTTGCGGGTTCCTTGACCTTGGGAATCTATGCATAGGGGTTGGCACATGTTTTCGTCTTGACTCTCCGGTAGAAACTTTGGGGCACTCTTTGAAGTACTTTGTGTTGGTTAAATAGATGAATCTGAGATTGTGTGATGCATATCGTATAATCATGCCCATGGATACTTGAGGTGACAATGGAGTACCTAGGTGACATTAGGGTTTTGGTTGATTTGTGTCTGAAGGTGTTACTCTAGTATGAACTCTATGATAGATCGAATGGAAATAATAACTTCATGTTATTTTATTACGGACTCTTGAATAGATAGATCAAAAAGGATAACTTTGAGGTGGTTTCGTACCCTACCATAATCTATTTGTTTATTCTCCACTATTAGTTGCTTTGGAGTGACTCTTTGTTGCATGTTGAGGGATAGTTATATGATCCAATTATGTTATTATTGTTGAGAGAACTTGCACTAGTGAAAGTATGAACCCCATGCCTTGTTTCCTACCATTGCAATACCGTTTCCGCTCACTTTTATCATTAGTTACCTTGCTGTTTTTATAATTTCAGATTACAAATACCTTTATCTACTATCCATATTTCACTTGTATCACCATCTCTTTGCCGAACTAGTGCACCTATACAATTTACCATTGTATTGGGTGTGTTGGGGACAGAAGAGACTGTTTGTTATTTGGTTGCAGGGTGGTTTGAGAGAGACCATCTTCATCCTACGCCTCCCACGAATTGATAAACCTTAGGTCATCCACTTGAGGGAAATTTTCTACTGTCCTACAAACCTCTGCACTTGGAGGCCCAACAACGTCTACAAGAAGAAGGTTGTGTAGTAGACATCAGCGACGCGGGCAGAGCCGGGTCTTCACATGGGGCGGCGCCAAGTCGCCGGGAAAGATAGCATCACGCCGCGATCCCAGGCCCCGAAGCACATGGCGGACCCAGCCGGGGCCGGGAGGCCGGCCAAGAGGAAGCGCGGTGCAGGGCACGGGAGGGAAACCCCGTTCCCTGTCTTCTCGGGGTAAGCTTTATCTTCCGTACGCATCCAGGTTGTTGAGTTGGTCTTGTTTTTCTTTTTGGCTTATTCTGTCTTCTTCTTCAGGTCGCCAATCATGCTGGAGAGGGCGGCGGCGGAAGCCGTGGCCGCCGAAGGGACCGCGATCCGTAGGAGCCGGTCCGACCTTGCCGACCAGGACGAGGTGGAGGGACGGGCCGATTCGGACCTCGGCCTGGACCCCGAGCGACGCTGAAGCCTTGGCCTGGCCGGAGAGGAACAGGGCCGAGGCGGAGCTGGAGGCGGCGTCGGTCAGTGCTTGCACTACAAAAAAAAGACACATCCATGACATTCTGGGCTGAACGAAAAAAAATATGTCATACATATGACACTTCTATGATGATAATTGTGACAAAACCTGGTATCATCATAGATGTGGTGGGCTCCTACTTCTATGACAAAAAATCATGACAGAAAATGGGCTTTTCGTCCTAGGCTAGCCGGATACGCAGCTGCATGACATTCTTTCGGCCGTCCATGACAGAAAAAACCATGGTAGAAGCGAGGGAGAGGAAAATTTCGGGGAGTTCCCAGTTACGGTGGGAGGTCGGGGGCCGAGCGATGCGCGTTTCTCTCGTACACGTACGCGCGTGTGTGCGAGGCGTTGGCTCTAACTGAACCCGAGCGAGGGCGTTGGGCTCTAAATGAACCCGAGCGATTGCACTACACGCTATGTGTTACTGAACCCGAGCAATCGATCGATGGATGTTAACTGAACCCGATCGAGCGATTCCTTCGCTACTACTACTAACTGAAGCCGATCGATGTTGCCTCTGGGATGAACAATGAGCGTTGCGGGGGGGTTTGGATGAACAATGAGCGGTGGCGTTGCCTCTGGATGAATAAAACCCCGTGGTGTGGAGGGCTGGATGAACAGTAGACGGTGGAGGGGTGCTCGTGGAGGGGTGGTTGAACAGTAGCCAGTGGAGTAGCACGCGGTGGAGGTTGGATGAACAGGAGCCCGTGGAGGCTAGAGGAGGTCGATGGTAGCCCGTGGAGGCTGGAGGAGGTCGATGGTGGAGATGAACAGTATCACGTGGAGTCCCGTTTTGTGGTACGCCACACCCCTCCCAATGAACAGGATCCCCGTTTCGATGGTAGCGCTCCAACACAAGTCCGTTTCGTCCGTTCTGCGGTATGCCACACCCCTCCCGATCAACAGGACCCCCGTTTCGACCGTAGCGCTCCAACACAAGTCCGTTTCGTCCATTTTACGGTACGCCACACCCCTCCCGATCAATAGGACCCCCGTTTCGACCGTAGGAGGTCCGTTTCTTCCGTTTTGCGGTATGCCACACCCCTCCCGATCAACAGGACTCCGTTTCGACCGTAGGAGGTCCGTTTCCTCTGTTTTGCGGTACGCCACACCCCTCCCGATGAACAGGATCCCGTTTCGAACATGGACGGTTGAACACAAGGCCGTTTCCTCCGTTCTGCGGTACGCCATGCCTCGTTTCCATCGCCAGTTCCGTCCAAGCCCTCCCGATGAACACGACCACACATTACGTTCCGACCCAGCCGGTTGGCTCCCACGTTTTCTGTTGCCTCCCAATGAACACGAGGCATTTCGTTGCCTCCCCATGAACATGACGCATTCTGTTGCCTCCCCATGAACACGACGATGACGTTGTTTCTCCGTTCCGATCCAGCCATGTACACGAGCCATGGCCGTACGTATGCGCGAGTAGGCGTTCGAGACCCCGCCCGTATGTATACATACGTGGCCATACTTTCTTTCTTGCACATTGGCTGTTGTACGTACGTGCACATGCTATGTCCGCGCCTCTACTACGACACGTGCGCGCCTCTACATCGACCAGTATATATGTACGTACATGTTCGCGACTAGAATGACAACGCTACGTACGCTTCGACTAGGTGGGTCCCAACTGTCAGGCACTTCCTTGCTGCGTAGATGTAGCTGGTGAGTCCTAGTAATCAGGGGGGTGAATCGTTTCTTTTTTGCCCGGACGCACTTCCTTGCGTGCGAAGGTGTAGCTGGTGGGTCCCAGCAGTCAGGGGGGGACATTTTTTTTGCAAAATATGGTGGCCCATCCAGTGGGTCCCTGCTGTCAGGTGGAGGAATCATTATTTTTCGCGTAATAAGGAGGCACTTCCTTGCTGCGGCCGTGGACCCAGTTGTCTGCCTCTTCACATACAGTCCACGTCCGATGGAAGTTGTTCCTTGACCACATTGACCACGCCGCGCCGAGAGCACTAGGGCGGTGGACGACGGCGAGGCCTAGGAAGGGGACGACGCGGATCCGGGGAAGACGCGACAGTGGATGCCCACGCGAAGAGGAATATGAGGGTTCACTCGTTCGGCTGCGGTGTGAGGCTGCCGTCGCCGCAGGGCCTGGCCAGTGGCAGGAATAGTAGGGGGTGGTGAGGCCTCCGCGGCAGCACAGTCGGTCACGAGAGGCAGGAGCAGGCGGCATGACCGACGCTGCTTTGGGCGGCTGGAGCAAGAAGACCAGAGGTTGAAGAAGCACTACGGCCGTTGGATGGACATCGTACGGTCACTGGAGCTAGAATCATTCATATTGACTATGTTGACAAAGCCATCCATCCCCGTGAACTTAGTAGGCCCACAAGTCAGCCTCCCACCAAGGTGGGTCCCAGGTAGCAGGGGGAGTATTCATTTTTTTGTGTAATAAGGAGGCACTTCCGGTGGGCCCCAGTTGACAGCAGGGGGAACATTTTTTCGTGAAATACGGTGGCCCATCCGGTGGGTCCCAGCAGTCAGGGGAGAAACATTTTTTTTGTGAAATAAGGTGGCCCGTCTGGTGGTTCCCTGCTGTCAGGTGGATGAATAATTATTTTGCGCGTAATAAGGAGGCACTTCCTTGCGGCCGCCGTGGACCCAGCTGTCAGCCTATCCACGTACAGTACTCTTCCGATGGAAGTCGGTCGTTGACCACGTTGACCACGCCGCGCCGAGAGCACCAGGGCGGTGGACGACGGTGAGGCCTAGGAAGGGGACGACACGGAGCCGGGGAAGATGCAGCAGCGGAAGCCCGCGCGGAGAGGAGTATGATGGTTCACTGGTTCGGCTGCGGTGTGAGGCTATCGTCGTCGCAGAATAATAGGCGGTGTGGGTGAGTAGATGGATGGCCCGGCCAACGGTGGGAGTAGTATGGGGGCGGTAAGTCCTCCGCGGCAGCACAGCCGGCCACGGGAGGCAGGAGCAGGCGGCAGGACGGCGCTGCTTTGGGCGGCTGGAGCAAGAAGACCAGAGGTTGAAGAAGCACTACGGCTGTTAGATGGAAATCGTACGGTCATTGAAGTTAGAATCGTTTATATTGACTAAGTTGACAAAGCCCTTGGTACGCTCCAACTTAGTAGGCCCACAGGTCAGCCTCCGAAATGATGCGCCCCAGATGTCAGGGGAGGAATCATTTTTTGGGCGGCTGAAGCTAAGAATATCCGAGATTGAAGAAGAAGCACGACATCCGTTGGATAGACATCCAACGGCCACTGCTGCTAGAATCGTGTGTTGACTATAATAAGTTGGCAAAGCCTTGCATATGCGTAACCTTATTTTTTCAGGGGAAGCGTCACTTAGTAGGCCCACAAGTGTGTGGCAGAGAACTTATAGCCCATTTGCGTTTTGTAAGAATGTACAACCCATTTTTGAATTCTAATGGAATTTACAACAGCCCATTTACAGTTGGTTAAAAGTACAACCCATTTTCTAGCTAGGACAACGATTAATAACTTCAACCAACCGTTGAAGACAGAATTCAATAAAATTTCCCACATTATGATGGGATCCAAAATATTTTTATCCCGAAATTTGTAGTCAGATTAAATATAACTTTGTATTACGTAAAAATCCAACGAAACATTGAGTGCGCAACAATGAAAAATTAAGATTTTCAAAATCCATAAATAACATTTTATAAACTAATTTCGTGTTTGGTGCAATTTTTTATAATTACTGCCTAGTTTTTATAATTACATCCCATTCATTATTTTTTAAAGCCCATTTTCCTGTTAAGCCTAATGCATCCCTACTAGGAAAGATTTGCAGCCCAGCGGGGTGGAGAATAACAAGTTGACCTTGCCTGGGTATTCCTCAAAAAATGTATAGCTGGGCTAGCCATTTTTATCTTGAAAAAATTAGTATCCGGGCTGGATATCTGGCCTGGGCTAGACGGGCCCCAGCCCGCCCAGTTAATACCCTGCTCTCCTCTGAACAACACCAAAATCATCGCCAAGAAAAACTCTCCAGTGCTCACGCCTCAAAAACACAAATACTGCTCGAGCTACTTGGTCCCAGATGTCGGTCGCATCTTGTGCAATTCTCTCATTTATATTGACTACATAGGTTGACAATGGTGTGGGACCATGATGTCAGGAAACCAGAAGAAACCAAAAAAATAGTTGTACATAATAAGGAGGCACTTGCATACGTACGGCTATGGCCCTAGTGGGTCCCTAGTGTCATCCAGTCAAAATAAAGTCATCTCCTGAATCCTCATGTTCATTGACGATGTTAACAATGCTCGACGCCATGGCGAGCGCAACAACTCGAAGGACAATGGAGAGGGCCTCACGGGCCCTACGGATGGTCTGATACATCGTCTGCTGCTCATTCAGGAAGCCAGGATCATCGGACACCTATGAGCACCTTCGAGAAACTGAGACGACATGAAATGGTAAGGCCGCGTTTGGGAGCTCTGGTTTATTTCAAACCTGCATTAACATACAAGTGTAATTTACTCATCATCGGAAACAATGCGTAAAATACAGGCGTAATGAAACCGAGGGTCCGAGGTCTGTAAGTAAAACCGGCGGGTTACACGTGTAATTTGAGAGACCAGTGTATATTTTTCGAGCACTGTTATATGGACGACATTACCAGACGATACATGCACGATGTGCGTATCATGCCATCCATGGGCAAGGCTGAAACAGAAGCTAACGGCTGAATTAGCAATCGTCCGAGTGTCGTTCAGCGTTTTTATCGTGTGTGAAGTACTTCCGATATTTTACTAGTCAAAATTGACCAACCAAGCGCTTTGCCCGAGACCATCTGCTTTTATTTACAAGCATCAGTTTAACAAGCGGTTTTGGTTGGAAAAGACGATTCAATCACGGCCTGATATCATGAGTTGGTCGGAAGATCATATGGTTTCACGTCTAACCTACCCGACTTGTCGTATAGGCTATGAATGAAACATCAGACGATGAACTTCTTAAGCACGGAAACAACAGAAGAGGATGATCCTCTTAACAAGCAAATCACTGGCATTAGATCGACATGAAAAACAATACGAAGCATTATTCTCAGGAGGCATGGTGAATAGCTCGTGATGCCGCATGCCACAACATTCCAGCTCAACTTTGCAATCAAACACAAGGCATGGAATTACATAGACAATATTCAGAACAAACTCTTAACACAGGAATATCTCAGCAGAGTAACTATTTACTTCTAAACTGAACACAGGAATAGGAAAAAACACTCGACGCTGCTCACAGCAAGGGCGTCCCACTCAAAAATATCAAATGCATGTCTTCTGGCTAACATCAATGAGCAAATTTTGACAAGGTTTTCCAATTCCAATATATTAAACTAACATCTTCTTGCTAACATCAATGATTAAACTTTGACAAGCTTTTCCCATTCAAAATATGTAATGCCTATGATCGTGGAGTCCTGTCGTAGCTTCTTGTACTTGTTTGGGCACTTTTTGCCCAGGGCACTCCACGTGTTGTTAAATTGCCAATGCTCTCTGCAGACTAGTCATGTCACCAGCGTCTAATAATACTCTGTAAAGCTTCTCGGTCATTCCTTCTGTAATGTAGCGCAAACAGTGACTGCTTCTTTCTGCAAAGTGGAACGACCAACTGGACCCAGTAATGCAGCAGTTTGCCTTGGACACATTGGCTCCTTTTGTGCAGTTCAACTAAAATCGAAGTCGGAATAAAACCGAGCTTTAATTTTGATATCCCTGTAAGCAACAATAGGTATAAGGGAAACAATTACTGAGAAATAACGGTTGATGACTTGTACTCCCAGAAGAAAAGCATCTACTGATCTACTTTATCTTAATGGGAAACAAAGCAGGAGAGTAGCAATTCTCCATCAGTGTGATTCATTCATATTGACTGAGACATTATCTTAACAATGCCTTGTTTCAACATGTATAAAGAACGACAAAGCAGAAAAGTACCATTCCTAAAACAATGCAACTGATTCATTTTAACAGAGACATTATCTTAACAATACCTTGGTTAAACATGTAGAAAGAACTACAAAGCAGGATAGTACCATTCCTAACAAGTGTTGCAGTTTTGAACTAAGATTCAGTAGTTAATTAATTCTGAGAGTGGCATTGCTTAATTTTACCAGCGGCATTAGATTAACGAAAAGCATAGACAGTTCCAGGGGAGAGTGGGCGCAACAACAATATGTGCTTCCATCTACTTATAAAGGGGGTGATCCAGAGTTTGTTGTAACAAAGCAACAAGCATCATGTCTGGGTTGGTCCCGTTTTTGTTCACTGCTTAATGGGAAAAGACGGCAATACAATAGCTTCAATTCAACATTTATTTAAAACAGTACCAATACAAGTAGCACAACATCTCAAAGCACACAGCACAATCATGTGGATGAAGGCCTGTACTGACCTTTCATGAGACCACCATGATAAAATACGAATCTGCCAACATGAATAGGAAACCCAATCTCGTTTTGTGCAGTTGCACTAAAATTATGCAAAGTGTTTCGCGTAGCGAAGCAAAATGTTGCAATAGCAACAAGTTGAATAGGTAACCCTTCTTTAAATAGAGGCAAAAAAGGAATCAATTACTGGCTAATAAAGGAGGATGAAACATGCGGCCACAAAAATGGTAATCCCGCCAATCCCTAACAAGTGTTGCAGTTTTGAAATAAGATTCAGTAGTTAATTCTGAGAGTGGCATCAATTACTGGCTTATAAAGGGGGTGATGCTGAATTTGTTGTAACAAAGCAACAAGCATCATGTCTGGGTTGGTCCCATTTTTGTTCACTACTTAATGGGAAAAGATAGCAATACAATAGCTTCAATTCAAAATTTATTTAAAATAGTACCAAAACAAGTAGCACAACATCTCAAAGCACCCTGCACATCATGTGGATGAGACCAAGATTTGAAACAACTCGCCACGAAGACTGGAAACAAATCTCGATCTCCTTTTGTGCAGTTCCACCAAAATTAAGCAAAGTCACTGGTGTGACATTCAAGTTGAACTACACAAAACACTCTTAAAACATAGGTGTTTCGAGTAGCGAAGCAAAATGTCGCAATAGCAACAAGTTGAATCGATACCCCTGTATTAACAGAGGCCAAAAAGGAAACAATTACTTGCCGATAAAGGAGGATGAAACAAACGGTGACAGAAAGAAGCATCTAACTTATCTTGGATGGAAAACAAAGTAGGATAGTTGCATTTCTAAAACGGTTGCATCGATTCATATTAACAGAAACATTCTCTTGAAACATCATTTGTTAAAAAATGTAATTTACTTTTAACAGTGACATTGCTTCAATTTTCCGGTGGCATTCTTAGATTAACAACAGAAAAATAGTTGTATGAGACATGCCAGCACCATGTGCGTCCACACGTATAAATGGGTGATGCAGAGTATGTAGCCAAGCAGCATATATGCGTTGGTCCCATATTTGTTCTCTTTGAACCTTTTTCCTATGTGAGGGCAGCAAATCTAGTCCTGCACAAACTACCTGACCCCCAGTTTCTTTCCCTTTTCAACAAAGAGATCGGTTCCTTACAGATGTGTGTACTGGGTTACCCCCTTTTCCCCTTTTCGACCAACAAAGTGGCTGGATAGCCAGTCTATACCCCCCCCCCTTTCCTCATTGAACGACGTCCTAGATTCTTGCTCCTGCCCACCGCACCCTTCTTTCCTCTTTGAACCAAGACCTAGATTCGACTACAAATCGAAAAAGATCCACATGCAGCTAGAGCAACGACGGTTTCAAAGAAACTTATACCTTAGGGTCGTCGGGATGTGGCAAGGCGTGCGGCAGGAGGCCGGATCTGCCCACACTATGTACGGCAGCGAGGAAGAAGGGGTCGGTGGCCCTCCCACACAGGCGCTGGGTGAAAGAGAATAGCGCAACTGGCAGTGGATTGCCTCCCTCGCCGAAGGCGATAGAGTGAACGCTGCACCTCCTCCCCTTCCCGGTGCGACGGGATACGGACGCCTCCTTCACTAGCTGTGAGGGGGGAGAGAGACAAGAGGCCAACGCAATCTTGTTTAGATCTGGTGAAGAGAGGGTGAGAGACTATGAATATAGCAAACCCTAGCAAATGAACGCTGGGCCTCCAGCGTGTATACATATATGTAGTGCGGCGAGAGTGTGGAGAGTGCAAACCCTAGCGAACAAGCGCTGAGGCTCCAGCTTATATATATACTACTGTAGTACGGACTGACCTCCGGTGCCTTCACTGCACCTGCTTTTGGCTGTATGACAGGTGAGCCAGCCGCATTTTGGGCTCACCTGTCATAAACCCAAAGGCAGGTGCACTAAGTTAATGAAGCTGTGTCCATATAGTACTCTTGTGTATACGACTAATATATAGTGGAGTGGTTTTCTTATTCTCTCCATAACAATCATTTTAAATTGTGTAAGTACGAAACGAAACTCTTTATTTAATGTACAATGAAGAAAAATACTACTACTTCCGATGAACTAACGATCCACGCCCACGCGTCCTGGTCGCACTTCCTGTCCTTCACGTGTGGTACACTACCCTCCCTTAAGTGAACAACCACACATGTGCCAAATTATCGGAAACGTCTGAGAGTGTGTACAAATAAAGAATTTTAATTTCAATTATCGGAAAGGTTTGAGAGTATTACAAAGTTTGACTTCAATCAAATCTAATATGCAGAGTAAATAAAAATGGAGGGCTACTACGCCCATCCGGGTTTTTAGTCCACACCATTTTTTAAATCAAAGTTAAAAGCTGTACAAATAAAATTACACGGGAGCTGGAGACAAAGTTGTGAGAAGGCTTAGAAATCAATACAAAACTTATGCTCTTAGTACCAACGTCGATCCTTCTTCGAGGAAACATTTGGTTCATAGCCAATTGTGTGATAAAATTGCACCAACGTGAAAGATGACTGCATCTCCAACGCAACCAAGGTGAACTGATGAAGGATATCATCTTTGTGCGTAACAAGCAAAGAGCACTGATGGAAGACAGCTTGTTTTTCATTGAAAATTTATCAGCTTCACCAGCGGACGCAACCATGAGGCGCAACCATGAGCATCGATAGGTCATTGTGGTGATGCATCATCCATTTGGCATCAAGTTTGGGTGAGGCACCTATGAAGTTCGACAAATCCTCACTGTGGTCTGTTTCTTCTAAGTAATCAAGCTCGAGGAAAGAAGAACCACGTGGCAGAGGACAATGAGGCGGAACAACAATGGCCATCCAATTTTGTGCAGTTCCACTAAAATTGAGGAAGACATGCCCGGGTATGGAGATACGCATCTCTATTTCCAAAAATATAAAAAAGGGATATAGTGTTGTTACTTTGTTTTATAATATTAGCAACGACATCTCAATTGTCAATAAGAATTAATGAAAATTACACCAATAAATAGAAGCATCATAATTATCTTGATGGGAACTAAACCAGGATACCCGAGAAAAAAAGCATTTCTTCATTTAACCAGTGATAGTACTACCACCATATGGACAATGACCGCACAACCACCATGTACTTTTTTGTCGAAACAACATGTATACCTCCACTGAGGCATAAATCAGGACAACTTTTCGAGTGGCATTTCCTCTATAATAGTACTAGTAGGTGATGTTGGACCAGCCGACGAACCCTAGCTACTATGCATGGGGAGCTGGCGTGTAGTCGCATAGAAGAAAACCCGCACGCAGCAACCTGGGGAGCTGGACCAGTACAAGAAGTATACCTTAGGTGGGCAAGATGTTGTTTAGGCGGGCAGGCGGGATCTACCCACACGACGGCAGCGAACAAGGGCACGGAGGATCTTCGTGCATGCCAGCGCCGACTCCGAGAGGACGGTGCGCATCGGCTTCCTCCCTCGCCGACGGTGACAACGTCAATGCTGCACCTCCTCACCTCCCACAGCGGACAGGATTCGGCCGGATCTGTGACCACCGGTGAGGAGAGAGATAGAGTGGACATTGTCATCTTGTTTTGATATGGAGAGGGTGAGAGAGCGAGACGCGAGAAACTCTATCCAACAAGAGGCTATAATGGAGTAAAAAATCTCTCCATAGCAGTGGTTTTAAATAGAATACGCGTGTTCCCGGAAAAAAGAAACGAAAACTGGCGGACAATTTTTTAAGGGTCTGTCTAGGACACATCTAGATGTGACATAATTATGTCACATCTAACTTGATGTCCACTCTGTTTGTGGTCTATTTTTTTTGTCCTAGTTTTTTTTTCTTGTTGCTACATTATATACTTGTGGGAGCTTAGATGTGACACCCTTAAATAACATCTAGATGTGAATTAGACAAATGGGTTTTCTAACGTGCCAAGAAAGAAAACTCGATCAAAAACATGCCCCCGCTTCTAGGTCGCGAGAGTCGTCGCGCACACACACATAGACATAGACATGCATATCCGTGTTCACGTAAAATTCCATTTCCATCTCCATCTCCAATCATATTTCTCCAACTGGCACATTATTTACATTGTTAATTATATACGCAGCAATATTAACATACAACATCTCTTGTTTGCGGACGTCCGGACAGCTGCCACAGCCGGTCCTGACCAACCCAAACCCTCTTCATCACCCGCGCATGCTTCCCTCCTGAAACGGTCAGTGCCGCATTCATGCCCGGCCAGAGCGGACGCGACCTCTCACTGGCGCCGGCATTGAAGCGGCGCGCCAGCCGAGAGAGTGTCGTCCGTGCCAATTCCGGGTGCACGTGGCTGCTCCACGTTCAAAGGTCGGAATAGCCGGCTACAACATGCATGTAAAAAGTTCTTGGGAGTCCGTGCTGCAACTAGCTGTCCTCCCCCAACTCGTCAATCTCTTCCAGTAGTGCTAGTACTCCATGGCATGATCCATCGTCAAGCAGGCGGGAAAGTTATTGTATACTTGGTTTGCGGTGAGTGGCATGCCGAGCGACCGTGTGGGGTCGAGCCGTGGAGGAGGGTGAGACACGAACACGACAGACGTGATTTAAACGTTAGTTTTGCTCGATGGGGCGATCCAACGAAACAAAACGTTGGTTTCTCTCCGTTTCCATTTTTTCTCCGGAAAAACAGAAACTTTCCACTCCATTTTCATTCCTATTCCGAGATTGCCCCGTTACAACATTCCATCAAATACAAAGGAAAACTAACACGCATGCTGATGCATCTCAATGATTCACAAATCATAGCCAATGTTTACTTCACAACTAAAGAAAAAGGTTGTGAGAGCGTGTACAAAAGAAAAACTACTGATGGGGTCACAACGACTTAAACCCTAAACCCTAAACATGATTTAATTTCCTGGCCAGGTAGAACCTGTCGAAGGAAAGACGGCTGGCACCCTCGGATCATACGATGCTTTTGTGCAGTTCCACTAAAATCGACCTGAGCATCCCTGATGGCTAAGATATTGAAGAAGTGTGATTAGAATAATAGTACCGGCACTAGTTCATGAGACATAAACTCATCACAAGTAGAAGCCGGTAGAAGTAGAGAAAGATCGACATGGAGATGGAGCAACGGCAGTGGAGCAAGCCGGCTCCAAAAGGAAGATGGACTACCTGGGACGTCGGGCTGTAGCTAGAAGGGCGGTTGGGACGCGGCATCGGCCCATACCGCGGTGACCCCTGATTGGGAGCACCGACTATGGGCTTTCTCCCTCGCCGATGTCGACCGCGTCTACACAGAACATTGTTCCCTTCCCCCAGCTGCGGGATCAGGCCCGTAGTTCTATGCTTGTGAAGAGAGTAACCTAAGCAAGCAGGCTTGTAGCTTAGGCTCCTACTAGTGTATATATAGTGGTTTTGTTTTTCTCTCCATATCAACCATTTTATATTGCATACGTGTCATTCAAGAGTGAAATGATGGTTGCTTCTTCCGACTAACTTACTGTGTGATTTGACTGCTCCTTAATGGCCCCTACACGTACTCCCCCTACGTGTATGCAACAGTCACACATACACATGGACGCAAAAACGCGCGCGACGCCCTAATGCATGCATGTCCGAGCATAAGACGGAACACACACGATCACGCTCAAGTGCTCAACCTACACGTGCATGCACACACATACTCAGTCAAGGTGAGCTAGTGATCGTATAAACACCGGAAAATGTATATATTGAGCGCAATGAGCGTATTATGAAGTCCACTGACCGTATTTTTACAAATATACAGTGACAGACAGTGCATTTATCTCGTTTGAAATTAAGCCATATTAACCGAAGAGGAGGCAGTATGGACTAGCATTATTTTGTTGTGTCCCGTCAACTTGCCGAACAAGGAGAAGGTTGCAGGATGGGAAAAGCTTTGCGCGCGGTGGCTCGCAGGACAAGGAGAAACTTTTGACTAATGCAAGCTCTCCCTCGCTTAGGCGGTGGACGTGCAACAATTAATTCGGTGTCAGATTGCCAGAAGAAAACACTATACTACTAGTGCTATTATTGTTCGACTTCCTGAATAGGCGAACAGCCAAGCGCAAAGTCTACTACTACATTCTATAAAGGTATGTACTATACTAGTACTAGGAACCAGATGGAGGAGCGTCTGCACTCTTATTATAATTTTAAAATGTGATAAAGCAATCTTCAACACATTTGGTTCTCTTTGAGGGTTCTAGCATGTGATAATGGAAGTTGATTGCATGGAACACTCGCCACAATTCTTTCTTAATTCTGGCTCATATCATGTTACAAATAGTAGCGCTCGGTAATATTTCCTCTTTTTTTGTTATTCAGCATGTAAACAGGTCAGCAAACCTTGCAGCGCATCTTCATGTGAACCGTGCTTGCTGCACTTTGAATGTGGCCGAGAGCTAGCTTGATGAAACACCTCGCTTCCTACTTCTTTTTTTGCGGGGTACCTCGCTTCCTAGTGACCAGTGTCTTGGCTGATCGTCCTAAGAATGCTTATATATGAATAAAGCTCTCTCATTTACCCGCAAAAAAGATTAAGCCATATTAACCGGAAAGGAGGGAGTATGGACTAGCACTACTTTTTGGTGTGTCCCATCAACTCGCCGCAAGAGGAGAAGCATGCAGGACAAGGTGAAGCTCGCTTACGCCTTTTGACTAATGCAACCTACCCTCGGTGGACATGCATCAGTCCATCCAGTGTCAGATTGTCAGAGGCATACACTGTAGTACCCAACATGCGGAGTACCATCATTGTTCGACTTCACGAAGAGGCGAAGAGCCAAGCGCGGTAGTACGAGTAATACTCCCCCCATCTAGGTGTGTAAGTCATCTTATGAAAACCAAATAATCCCAAAACACTTAGGCACGATGCATTAATTTCTACTTCGTTTCTTGTTTCTTGACATATCAACCAATAAGAGATGAGGGGTGTGCATGCTTTTAATGACTTGAGACTACTAAACACGACATGCAGTGGTTAGTTCATTGCATGCAATGCTATTAATTAGCAAATAAACATCAAGGTCTCTCGTTTTCCCCTCCTCCTTGGTCATAGTGCACAGCCTAAGATGACTTACTCACTTAGACGGAGGGAGTACTACTACTAGAACCGCATGGTGGAGCGTCTATACTCTTATTTTTTTTATCTCTGATAACGTACAGGTTTATTCCGGAGAAGGGCGGAAAACGGCAGCCCAACATGTAATGAATGATATCGATCAACCAACCATGCTCGAATATATCTTGGCCTCCGTGCGAGCCCGTCCGTGTGTTCTCGCTCCTCGTCTCTCTCAAGGAACGGCGGGTTGGCTCTTTGCCGTCAATTGAGATCGGTTTGCTCACACTCCTGTCCCACATGCTAGTGATATGCCAAGAGGAGGTGCGTTGACCGACTGGCCATACGCGTACTCCCTCCTTCCATCTGTACAGAGCCTAAGTTTTGAATCTCTCATACCAAGGTTGTTCCATAAAAAGAGGAGCAAATATTGGGAAAAGTACTTCATTAATCCCTCACACCGTCACACGCAACTTCCTCACCTCATTTTTGTGCATGCAGCCAACAATAACTCCTCCAGTCCTCCATCCATTAGCCAAAAGAACCAGTTTTGTGGAGAAAAGGGAGGAGGAGGCGAGGTGAAGCACTCTTAATAAATGCTATGTGCATGCATGCAAATCAATGCTGGAGCCATTGCGTTTTCACGAGGACGGCCACATGATCTGCGAGGGGGAATTAAGTGGGAGATGCATTGGTTAGCTTGTTTCGCCTTGTATAGATAGAAAAATGAAATTCGGGGTTAGGCCTTATATAGATGGAATGAGGGAGTACTTGGTTTTGCACCTTCGTACTACTCCTCCCTCCGTCACAGTTTATAGGGCGCGCTACATTATGATGCATTTCTCTCAATGCATTTCCACCACCAGAGAGACTTTAGACGCATTTGGTTTAATGCTCAATTAATTAGGGCGTGGCAACCGCAATCAAGTCCACAATTTTCTCTCCATGTACTCCCTCCTTTCCGGTTTATAGGGCTTATCTCAAAATTTTAGTTTTTCCATTTTATAAGGCTCAATTTGGTTGTTTTCCATCACATGTTCAGATTCCAAGGTGCATTAAATCATTGCATGCAAGTATTAAGAGAAAATTGACCAATGCATGTACTTTATGCATGCATGCATTGCAATTAATGCATTGATAAACATATTTTTTTGAGGATAACAAGAGCATTAATTAGGTGCTTTTGCAAAACTACAAAAAGTATTCCACCACTCGCCATCTACCTTGATTGGTGAGATTTTTGAATTGAGCACTATAAACTGGAAAGGAGGGAGTACTACTACGGAGTGGAGTAAGTGCATGCATGTGTGTACCCGGGGTGGAAGCACTGCATGCATGTGTGTACGCATTATTCCCTCTAGTAATAGACGCCGTGCTATAACTACCAATGCTATTTTTCAGGATGATCGCTAGTCGCCTTGGTCCCACAGATTTTTTTCTTTTTTCTGAAGTGCGCTCTATAAACAGTGACAGATGGAGTAGTATGAGCGGATTCAAAGAAGAGCGTATTGATGGTTGCTTCTTCCGAGCAACTTACAGTGGGAAAGGTGGGTCTTATGATTTGACAGCTCATTACTCACTATTAATGCGGCGCAACGACTGGGCTGAGTCTCCCATGCGGCTATGCACTACCCCCTCGGTTCTTGAATATACTCTGGAGTATTTGTCTTTCTAGAGATTTCAACGAGTGACTACTCAAATATTTGTCTTTTTAGATATTTAAAATGGACTGGCACATACAGATGTATATAGACAAATTTTAGAGTGTAGATTCACTCATTTTTCTCCGTATGTAGTCTCTTGTTGAAATCTCTAGAAAGACGAATAGAATATTTAGGAACGGAGGGAGTACACATACGAAGCAAAATGAGTGAATCTACACTCTAAAATATGCCCATTTGAAATTTGTAAAAAGACAAATATTTAGGAACGAAGGAGTATAATTTTGTGCATGGCACATGGACCCGGATGATGAAGAGGCTTCTGGCAATGCTATCAAGCGTCCATCATTTGTTTACATAATTGATGTACTATACAAATAATTTTCCAGCGCCATGAACTTGTACAATGGTGTGAGCTTTCAGCTTTTGTTTCGCGTGTCTTGCCATCGATGCTCTTTCGGAAACAATAAAAAAATAACTTCCTTGCTAATGCATGTCAATTATTAGCAGATCAGAGCTAATAATTACATCACAACTGAAGACAGAGTTGTGAGAAGGTGTTAAATTAAAATTGATCCATGCTTTCATTGGCAGCAACGTCCCCCCAGCTCTGTCTAAATCAACAAGGCATGTTGGGAAAAAAGTAGCTGTCTGGAGCATGCAACATTTCGATCATTTTGTGCAGTTCCACTAAAATAGAGCTGAGCGTCCCTGTTCCAAAGATATTAAGTGTGATTACAATAATAGAGGACTGCTTATGAAACAATAAACACACAAATAGAAGCCGGTCACCTTTGCAGTCTCTCTTAAGACTAACTAGTTGGAGAAGATTAGGCTCGGAGTTGGATGAGGAGGATAGAGCAAAACAAATGTCCCTTTGTGCAGTCGCACTGAAATGTAGAGACGTTGCCCGTGTGACATTATAGTACAACTTCACAAAACACTCTTAAGAAAAAAGTGATTTGTGCAGTTCACCAAAGGTCGCAATAGCAAGGAGGTGAAATGGATAGCCCTGTTTGCAAAAAAAGAGGTAGAAAGGAAACAATTACTGGCCAATAACAATTGATGACACATGCGACGACAAAAAAGACGCATATTCCTTGTCCTAAGGGAAGATAACAACACGGTTGTGTTTGTCTAAAACGTGTGAGGATGAGAATGCAATATGGAAAGTACGCCGGACGAGCTACATTTTGGGAAAAGAACTAAGGAAGATCCACATGCAGCGACATGGGAAGACGGGCAGTGGAGCAAGGCTGGAGGGGATACTTGGAGGTCGTCGGGATATAACTAGGTCAGCGGCGGCGGGCGGAATCTGTGAGTAGGTGGCATAGGCCCTGCCGCGTCGGAGTTTGGTCAGAGAGAACGGCGTGTACCGCAGATCGGGACGTGCTGCCTCGGCACCGTCGAATGGAGAAACGATGCACTTCCTCCATTTCCCCCGGCGGACGGGATGCGGCCGGATCAGTGACCAATGGTGAGAGATGGAGAGGCCACCGCAGCCTTGTGTGAGATACTCTGAAGAGCGACAAACCAGGCAGGCAGGCTCCATTGTATATAGTGAGCGGACTACCTTTTTCTCTATAAAAAATTGTTTTATATTCTGTGTACGTGCCATTGAGCGCTATAACTTTATTTAAAAATAATGTGGCAACGTGTCAAGTCGAACTTTCTTTCATGCACGTGCGGTACACGACCTCCCTAGGTAGACAACCGCTACAGGCGTTCAAATTAGCACGTGGGCTGCCATTTCGTAAAGAAATGAGCTCCACCATGTACCCGCACGGGTGTGGCTGGGCACGAAGTGTGAGTACGTGCACGGTGCACCTATTCTCTTCTTGTATATGTACACCACCTATGTGGGGTTGTGTGAGAGAGATACAAATCTAGAGAGACATAGTGTGTGCGTTCTTGAGAGTTTTTTTGGGGGGGGGGGGGTCAATCAAAAAATGTAACATATGCACTATGTGTGAAATAGAGTCCTGGATATAACATATATATAGAGGGGGCGATCCACGAGAAGAGAGTGGAGGTATCATCGGCTTGAGGTGTCCATAGAATCGAAGAGAGGGATGATATGTGTGTGTGCGCGCGTGATCGATAAAGAGTGCCATCGAATTTGTGTGTGCCCACGTCAAAGATATAGAGTGGTTGGCCTACTAGAACATGAGAGGGGACATGTGCAGTTTGTCTCTGTGGCATGGATACCTACCTGCAGTGCTCGACTATTGGTGTGTTGTGGGGGAAGAGGGAGTCCCAATTAACTATATAGGTACAATGGCTGGTATATGTGTGGAGGAGGAGAGAGGCCTACCTCATGTATTAAGGAGATCGATCTGCCTCATGTATTAAGGGAGATCGATCAACATCCATGCATATGTGCAGGAGAGGAATATGGTTGGGAGAGAGACAGAGCTAGAGTGTTGGAGGGGGTGGTAGTGGAGTTGCTTCTAACAAATGGTGGGATAGGCTTGCTAGACAAACGGAGGGCACGCCCGCAATATCAATAAGAGAGGAGATGGCTGCTTGTTGTCTGTGCACGTGCATGTGAGAGACGGGTCAGGAGGCATGCACGAATGATGAGGGGGGATGATGTGGCTGTGGTAAGCAGACGTAACTACATAGGAAGATCAATCGCCCTTTGTTAGAGAAAGGAGAGACATAACTTGTGAGGTACGTCGATCGATGGGGGGTAGTTAAAGTTGATCTAGGTATATGTTGGGAGATCGATCGGTATACATGCTTGTGTGTGTTCGAAGCAAATGAGGCACGAGGAGAAGGATAGAGAGAGATGGATGCATCTAGGAGGTGGTACGAGAGGCATACTATATCGAGGGGGAAGGAGTGTGCGAGTACGAGAACGATGAAAAGAGTGGTGTGAGTGAGGCATGGACGGTGACAAGAGAAGAGGGGAAGCTTGTGTTTATGCTAGGCACACCTGGCTAGAGAGGCATATCGATCAATGTGTGCCGTAAAGAAGGTGTTGGGGGGCCTACACACACCGTGGGTAAACAAGCTAAAGTGAAAAGATGAATCTGTGCGATGGAGCTAGAGAATGATGAGGGAGGGTGAGAGGGATGCGGGTGTGTGCATGCACAAGAGGAAGTTAGCGCTAGCTACAAAGATAAGAGGGTTGTGTGGTTGTAAAAGACGAATAGAGATCATATATACTTCATTATAAAAAGTGAATTTGGATATTTGAAGAATTTATCATAGTGTTTTAAACCGACGCATGTGTGAATATGTATAACGGTGATACACATGGTGTGGTTATGAACATGTTATACTACATTTAATATATTTTATATCTACTCTTATAAGAAAACAGAGTTGTTGATGATGGTGTGCCTGCCATCCTGCATTATAGGTCGTCCGATTTATATCTGGCGGATAGCAAGGAAACTATGATGGTTGAAGTTGGCAACAATCATGATTGTAGATTCTTATTGAAATAGAGAAACGAAATCAAATTTAGTTCGAATTGCAGCGGTAGTATAGACATTTGGAATGCACTAAAATGTTGGTATGAGTAGGTTACATGCATTATACAGCAAGCGAAAAAATTTAATCGGACATAACATGGATTCATACTCCCTCCTTCCATCTATATAGGGTGTAATGAGATTTTTAAGACCGCCTTTGACTATTGACAAGATTAATAGTACATGACATGCACAATGTGAAAATTATATCATTGAAAGAACCTTTCACAGACGAATTTAACGGTGTGCTTTGTGTAATTTGCATGTCATATATCATTGCTCTAATATTTGGTCAAAGTTAGCATCGAAAAACGCATTAGGCCCTATATAGATGGAAAAGGGGAGTAGCTTTGAATAGCATTTGTGTAGTAAAACGGGGCAAGACTCTCTCTTTGTGTGGTGTGAATAGTTTTATTTTTTTTTCGTTTTCTTTTTGGTTGAGGGAAGTGTGAATTGATTTGGTACGTACAAGTACAATATTACTACATGTTAGGCTTGTCCCTAAAATTCAACCCGCGTCTTGTTATATCCCAAAAATTCAGATATCGTGCTCCCAAAACTGGCGCCTTCACAACACGCGCCTTGCTATCCCGAAATTACAACGCGCGCGAAAACTCCCTCCAGCTGCGAAATCCCGACACGTGAAATCCCCCTTCTAACCCTGAGCCGAAAGGGCCGCTAGTTCAAATCGGTGGGGGGTACTTTTGTAACACACCCTACATTTTGGACAAGTGTGTCCCTAAGTCATGCTTCACCCCCTACCATCACCCCCTTTTCGCCATTCGAAATCCCAGGCCGCCATAACCTCTCCGCTCCAGCCGCGAAACCCCACCCTCCTCCGTCCGCCACGTCACCGCCGCCCAGCCAGAACCTCTTCCCCGATGACGTCGTCCACCGCAACAGCTCGACGTCCCTCGTCTACCTCCCCGGATGAGGATCCGTCGTCCATCTCGCTGTCTCGCCAGTTCAACTGCCCCATCCTCCACCTCCAAGGAGCTGCTCCGACAATCGCCTCGTCTCTCGCGGCTGCTCCATCCCCACAATGCCGCCTTAACCTGCTCCAACAGAACCACAACATCCTCACCGACTCCTCGGACTAAGCCGAGGCCTACTCGGCGCCACCAAAGAGGTTGTACACTCATCGCATCACACCTTCTCCTTAACTCAACCTCCCGGTGCCAATGGTGCTCCATCCCGCACCCCCATGGAGCGGCTACCTTGAAGCCGGTGCCGCGGGCGACATCTCCACGGCGGCTCTCCCCTAGTGCGAGGCCCCTTCGGTGGCGGCGTCCATACCAGCCAGATCTGCTGTTGCTACTCCGGCTCTCGCTCGCTCGCTCGCGCTGCTACTGCTGCTCCAGCTCTCGCTCGATCGTTCTCTCACCCAGCTGCTGCTGCTGCTCTCCCCCTTGCTTGTGCTGCTGCTCTTCTCCGATTTAGCCACACTTCAGTCGACTGAATCGACTTTTGGGTCAGTCGATTTTCAGGGGTTGGGGGGGCTCGCCAGAGTTAAGGAAGAACCACCCGCATCGGGGATTGGGGCTCGCCGGAGAGGTACCCTGCTATCTATCTTAGGGTTCAGGGTGGGGGCGGGGGGCCTAGAGGGCTGGCCGGGGCGGCGGTGGGGGGTTGTTTCGGGGCAGCGAGGCGGCGCTGGGGCCGGCGGTTCGGCCGGTGGTGGCTGGCGGCTCAGGGGGTGCATGTTGAAGATGAACTGCAGGCCCTCCCTAAACTACATGTCAAGCGCCTCTCTACTACCATTGCGTTCAGTTTCGACAGTAGCATTCAGATTCCACAGTAAATTTCAGTTTCGACAGTTAAGTTCAGAGTCAACAGTTTTTTCCTCATATGTTGTAGTCAGGTGGTTTTTGGTGATGTAAATTTTACATCCATTTTACATCATCTATTGGAGATGCTATTAGAATCCCACTTGAGATTGAGGATGTCTGTCTTGTGCTGCTTCAGCCTTGACGTCTTACGGCTCACCGGAGCTGCTCCAACAACAGAATGATCCATCACAATAGAGCAGTGCCCTAGACACCGTCTACAGATTCCTCAGATCTTCCTCCACACCTCCGACAGCCACCTCTGCCTCAACTGCTTCAGCGACCAACCCAATGATGTTGAGGTTGACACGGCTATGGCAAAGAGGTTGTACACTTGTTGCATCACTTATTATTATACATTCACGTCGATCCATTAGGGCTATTTTGGTTCAACGAAAAAACATAGAAATAGGGAATTTTCCAATGGCACTCTACTATTCAATTATTCATGCATTTTGTTGAAAGGAATGAAGTAAAACATCCACCTGGACCTACTTTTCAAAATCCTATGCATGAAAACAAGACCAAGTGCATTAGGGCCAGAATAACATTCTAACTGTACATGCTTTCATATGGTTTCACTTTATTTTGGCCATGTTTCTTTGCATTCCTCTGCTCTTCCAATTCCTATAAACCGAACACCCAAGTTGACAAAAATCTTGTGTTTACAAATGCTCTGTTTACCATGTGCATTTTCCTATCCTATTCCGGTGTTTTTCCTATCCCTGCGTTTTAAGACTCATGCAAGCCAAATGAGCCCTTACAGAATTACTTCAGTTACACGTACGTGTCGAAGGGAACTTTGTGTGGTTTGTCCTGCTCCTTCCGCGATGTCGTCCACCTCACCTGAGCTGCTCCATCGACAGAAGCATCCACCAAACCAGACATCATGACTCCTGACCATCTTTCACCGCCTCAGATCTCCTTCCCTGCTGCCGGCACCCACCGCAATGGCATCACCATCATCGACTCAGCAGATGAACCTGAGGAGTACATGGGTCCACAAGAGAGGTCGCACTCTTTTGTTTCTGCTTATGTTATGCATTGCTTAAACTTACCTGCTACTTTATCGTCCTGTTCATCTCTTGGACTCGCAAGTCAGGTCCAAATTAATGTTCAAACTTGAGTTCTAAATTAGTTGTGGGGCACATATCGAGGCAGCAATGAATAGTATGTCTGACTAATATCTGGTTCACCTAGGGTATGCCTATGTTGTTCATCTTGGGTGGGAAACAAATAGTAAAGCAATCATCATCTGTCTTTTTATTAATTTAAAGCAATCATCACCCTGCTATCATTACTTTTGGATCCATCCACTGGTTGTTACCATCACTGTAAATTTCTGCATGCTCTCCTTACATAATCTCATCATATTTTTTCGTATGCATGTCAGATATTGTACACAATCATGCTGAACATGTAGAGAAGAAGAGAAGAGTTTTGCGCGGTAATACAATGCAATGCAGACATTGCTCCATGGTGGGTTCAATGGCAAACCCTCCCCACCCCTCTCCAGATTGTAATTCAGAGGAAGATATCTGTTCTGAGGCGAATTCAGACGTCGTCGACCACTCCTATTTACCCCCCAAGGTGTTTACTCTACCTTGGCATGATGATGTTAGTCATATCATGCATATGTTGCCTTGTAGTGCCTACTTTTCACATCATATATGTCATCTGCTTAGTTTAGACATGTTCTGTAATGCCACCTATTTAGTTTCTATATCATATATGGGAATTATGCAATCTCATGTCTTTTAGCCAGCCATAATATATGTGAAATGTGCAATGCCATCCTGTTTAACCAGGCATCATATATTTGAATGATATCTTGCCCATCCTTTTCTTCATTACATTTCCATTTTTCGACAATGTTTGTACATTAAACTACTCTTCCTGTGAATCAGCCATTTGGGCGGGAGATGGAAAAATCTGGAGTGAAAACAAGGCCTTCAGAGCAGACAGTGCTACATGTCGAAGCAGATCTCTTGTTGGGTCTCGATAGCTCCTCGGAGATGGATTCAGAGACAGATGACCAGTCCTATTCCCCCACTGAGGTGTATGCTCTAACTTGGCACGGTTATACTGCTCATATCATGCATATGGTGTCTTGCATTGCATAGTTTAGACATCATATACACAATATTCAACACCATGTTCTTAGTTCATACATCATATCGAATGCCCTCTGTTTAGCATATAAATCACATATGTGAATTAAATGATGCCATCCTGATTACTTAGATAACATGTAGGTGAATTATGTCATGCGATCCAATTTAGTTATTCATCATATCTTTGAATTATGTTATGTTATGCTATCCAGTTTAGATAGACATCATATATGTGAGATTATGTCATGCTATCCATTTTAGTTAAACAATATACATGTCAACTATATCATGCCCTCTTTTTTCCACACTATCTATTGCATATGTCTCTCATACAATGTCTGTACATTCAACTATGTTTCCTGTTTATCAGCCATTTGAATTGGAGCGGGTGATGCCAGTATCTGGCGTACTAAAAACATGGTCTTCAAATAAAACAGTGCTACCTCTTGGTGGAGATAGCACCCCGGTTGTACATGCAGAAGCACCAGTCCTACCACACATAACCCAAACTCTAGCAGATTGTACCCCTACTGCGATGGACAGAGAACTAGCTTCACCCAATCTAACCCCAACCCCAGCCGACAGTAACCCAGTTCCTGTTGACATAGCACCATCTCCACCACAGAGCTCCCAAACAAGAGCAGTTAGTAAGGCAGCTCAAGTGCCCAAAGGGCCAGTACTATCACGGTGAACCCCAACTCCACCAGTTAGTACGCCTATTCCTGTGGAGGAAGCACAACCAGCTAGTCGTAGTTTAGCATCTATCGCATTTGATGTTGTTAAATCGTATGTGTGTATCTTCCCATCTTGGAAATATTATACTAAAGATGAAGGAAAATGCCAGTTGCAGGTGTTTGTCCAGGAGTTATGTGTAAGTAATGTTATTCATGGCAATTACTTTGCTTCGTCCAATGATGGTTATAATACAACAAATTTTCCCATTTTTCTCTAGAGAAGGACCGATTTGGAAGCTCATGATGAGGTAACATGTGCTAATACCTCTGCTATCTTCAAGAATGCTTGGTGGCAGTATCAGAATTACTTGAAGAAAACGTACTTCACCGGCAAACAAACTCATCAAATTCTCTTACGTTCTCCTGAGACACATTTACTGGACGATGACTGCGAATGCCTTGTTCTGTACTGGTCCCGAACCAAGAATGTGGTAAGGTCTATGAGCTCATTTTCTATTTTTAAGTATTATATTCTTGCATCTTACTGTACTCTGTTCATGTAGAACAAGTGCCTAAACCTGAAGAACAACTGTTCTAATTTAAGATTCCATTGCTATCATAGTTCAAAAAAGCACTAGGCGTTAATTGTGTGTTTTGCCACTGCCTTGCGCTTTACTGACCAAAGCACATGCTTATGCGCAATTATGCACAGATTAAGCGTAGTTATGTGCACTGCGTTTTGCCAATGCCTAGAGCCTAGGCGCGCTTAAGCGCTCGCTTAGGCGCGCCTTTTTAACTATGATTGCTTTGCTCTTGTATCATTGTATTTACTCATAGAAACTTATTTTTAAATTGAAGGATCCAATCGAAACTCCAATGGCACAGCAGGCATGTTCACGCATGTTTGTTTAACAGGTTTGCTCTTATCAATAGCTCTGTTGATTTCAATTTCAATTGTGTATACAGTTGACTTTCATATCATGCACATTACTAGCATCACAACAAAGCCAATCGTGTTGTTGTACATGTAGACCCGTGGTACCCATCTGAAATCTTGTTGTTCCGTGTAGTTTCCCACGCTTTGTATTCTTTCACTGCTGCTTTGTCTTGAACTGATATGATTTGAACCGTGTCTCTATATTGATTTGGCAAGACAATGCAGTGACCATAGGACATAGATATATGTTTGTTTGATGTTTTTATTATGTACTAGTACTTGGCAATAGAAGACTTGGTAGTTTAATCCTGTCCACCTTACTAATGAACTGGTTCACCGAAATGAGTTTCATATACTAGTACATGCTAAACTTGTTATGTGTCTGCTTGTTTCTTCTTTTAGAATGCTGACAGAATATTGGGGAAGAGTGCCTTATTAAGCAATGGTAAAGAAAGTAATGCAGATAAGGTTCAGGATAGTGACACACCCTTGTTAGTCTCCAACAAAGCTGATAAAACAGCTAAGGAAGACTATCTTGAAGACAGCGAGACAACCCCAAAGTCCTGTCTTGGTTTAGTGTTCGAGTTACTGGCCACTACCACTTGCACAAGCTATTCAAACTCACTGTCTGAATAAGTTCGGTTTCTTGAGTCTCAACTACAAGCTGAAAGACATCGATCAGTTGTGCTGCGACAAGAAGCGGAAGGATCGCGGAAGTCCCTAGAGCATTCAGATGCATACTTTCTGGTGCAACAGCAAGCGTTGGAGGATTTTAGCGCCAAACAGGACAAAGCTAATAAGCTTGCTAAGCTTATTGCCAGCTTTGTGGATACCTAGGATAACGTTTCTTGAGCTCTTTTGAAGTTGTTTCAGTTATCCTCTTGTTTTGCTGCCGCGTTTATTTGCACTGGTGGCCAATTTTGATGGCCATTGTATGTAATGTGCTGCTTTGTTCCCTATATTTGCACCGGTGGCGAACTTTGACGTCCAGTGGATGTAATATGTGTAATAGCGGTAATAGGCTAGTGTTAATTGCTTGGTTATTTATTTCCTTATTGTCTTGTTTAGTTGTTTGCTTGTAGTCACTGCAGTTC
Source organism: Triticum aestivum (assembly GCF_018294505.1). Lineage (NCBI taxonomy): Eukaryota > Viridiplantae > Streptophyta > Magnoliopsida > Poales > Poaceae > Triticum > Triticum aestivum. The sequence continues at coordinate 586,564,944 of NC_057813.1, read as the reverse complement.
TTTTTCTGTGTTTTTCTAGTGGCCACAATAGCCTATTTTTGGTAACTAGGCCAAAATAATCATGGCAACACACAGATTGTTGTAACCATGGGCATCCTGCAGGCCGTATGATCCATGGGCCTTCTTCTGGTCGTAGGTTCCATTGGCCTTCTATACGGGCCGTAGGATCCTTTGGCCTTCTATACGAACCTTAGGATTCATGGGCCTTCTACGGGCCGTAGGGTCCATGGGCCTTCTACGGGACGTATGTTCCATGGGCCTTCTACGGGCCGTACTATTCATCGGCCTCATACGGGCCGTAGGATCCATGGGCCTTCTACGGGGTGTATCATCATTTCGCCAGTCATGTGTCGTACTATTCGTGGACCATAACGGGCCGTTAATAGTCCGTATTTGATAACTCTATGAAAACAGCCCAACGGGTTTTTTTACATGAAAACGGCCCAACATATTAACGGTCCGCAAACGGGCCGACTGTAACAACGGGCTGAATTTGGTCCACAAGCAGAAAATGACAGTAGTGGGCCGTATGTAACCGAATCTTGCAAATGAGCCCAAGAATCAATGGGCCCTGAGAAGGCCGAAAGTTAACTTGGGCTGGAAACAGCCCAATGGAATGATGGGCCGTTAATGGGTATAAAGTGATGCACTGTTCATTACGGGTCAGTTTCACCACGGGCCGTTAATGGGCCAAGAGTTACAAAGGGCCTCATATGGGCCGAAAGAAGTCATGGGCCACACATGGGCTGGAAGTTAAAACGGGCTAGAATCATATTGGACGGCCCAGATGACGCTACTGGGCCTAACTCGCATAGGGCGTAACGGGCCCTGGGTTAGCGGGTTGTAAGTGGGCTATATGCGAACAGGCCGTTAGCAGGCTTTCCGTGGGTCGGCCCGACACCTTTTAACCAAGTCAAACGGGCCGGCCTTTCCACAGGAATGGGCCTCTGTTGGGTCGTGCCACATGTCGCCGTATCATAGGCGCCATCTATCCCATGAGCGGATGACATATGTCCCAACGGTGAGCCGACATGTGTTTCCTCTAGCCAATGATGATTTTACACGTGGAAAATCCCCATTGGTCGGGGCTGTTAACGGGTTATCGGATCCATAACCCGACCCGATAGCTTAACGGTGCTCTGTTACGATGGATGCCACGTGTCGGTCACCCTTGACGAAAGCACTTTTGTGACGCGCGATTTATCATCATGGAAGTGGACACTTCCGTGATGATAATTTTAGTAATGTCACGAAACACTTCTATGACATCACAGGTATGACTATCTTGATTCTGTCATAAAATCGTCATGGATGTACATGCATGACAAAAAACGCGACCTACTGTGACAAACACGTATCATCACGGAAGTGTATTTTTTTGTAGTGTTGGACCGACGTGGCGGCGGCATGGGCGAGAGCCGGCGCGGAGCAGGCCTGACGTGAGATGCCGGAGGGCACGATGGTGGCGGCGACGGTCTTTCAGCCATCGTCAGCGAGGGAGCGCGGCCGTGGAGGCCGGGCTAAGGTGGTGATCCCTGACCGGGATGTCATGGAGGTGGGGGATGATACCCCGCCGCGGGCCGACATGGTCGAGCGAGCGGGGGCTGATGGTGGTGGAGGCGGCGCTGTCTTGGAAGAGGCGCTGCGGGCGGCGGTGCCGGAGGCGCCGCTGGTGTTGGAGGAGGCAACACGGACGATGGTGCCGGAGGCAGCTGGGCCATTGGTGGTGCAGCAGGCCGTCCTAGTGTCCGGACCGGAGGCAGTGACGCAGGGCGTCCCGGTGTCCGGGTCATCGACGACGCCAGGACGGGCGCCTGAGGAGGTGTTGGCCGTGTTGGGGGCGGCCAGCGGGGAGCACACCTTGGTGCCCCGATAGGGAGGGTGCCGGGCCACCGCGCCGCAGCCCGCGCGGAGCGGGGGCGGCGTAGTCTTCGGGCCTCAGACCCAGGAGGAGGCAGCGCTGGACGCCGCCAGCCGCCGCCAGCGCGGGCGGATGGACCGGCTCGAGGCCTTCGCCCAGGCCGAGGTGGAGCGGACGCGTGACCTGGAGCGAGCCATTCTGGTAAGCTTCTCCTTTCTTGCGATTTCTTCTTTGTGGGGGCGCGCCAGCGCATACACTGGGTGTAGCCCCCGAGGTTTGGGCCAACTATGTAGTAGTTGGGTCGAATCTTTAGAGCATTGGCCTTGTTCTGACTTCCCTCTTCTTCAGCATCTGGACGCCTTTTGGGTCACCGCTTACAACCGTCTCCTAGGCAAGCACCGGGAGCTCAAGGAGCAGATCCCCGCCAAGGAGGAGGAGCTTCGCGTTGCCACAGGTATTATTGTGCGCCTTTCTAGTGAGGGCGCGCTAGCGCACCCACTGGGTGTAGCCCCCGAGATTCGGGCCAACTGTGTAACAGTTGGGCCAAATCTTAAGTCTTGTCTTCATATTTGCTGAACTCTTCTTTTTCGCAGCTGAGGTGCTGTCCTGGCGGACTCGTCTGCTCCGGGCCGGTCATCACTATGACCGGCTCGTTGCCGACACCGGCAGTCTTGGCGTCGAGGCGGCACATGTGAGGGCGGAGGCGGCCGCAGCCCGGCGGTCTCTTGATGAGGCCAACCGGCTGCATGACCAGCTAGCGGGTCACAAGATCCGCCTCGGGGCCGAGGTGGAGCTCCTTAAGGCGGAAGCCACCAAGGTGGTGGAGACACAGCAGGCCCTGGTGGAGGCGGACCCGCAGCGTGGCCATCTGGCCGATGACAAGGGCCGGCTCCAGGCCGAGGTGGATCGCCTGCGGGGGCAGGTCACCACGGCTGAGGGGGCCCGTCAGGACGAGGCCCATCGCCGCGAGGCGGCGAGAAGGCAGCTGACGACAAGGATGTCAAGCTAAAGGCGGCCCTTGCCAAGGCGGCTGACCTGGAGAAGGCGCTCGAGGAGCGCGACCGTGCCATTGAACGGGAGCGGCGTGGTACGTTGCTCAAAGTGCAGCACATGGAAGAGTCCTTCTCCAGTAAGTGTTTTTTCTTGAAATTTGCCAGGTCAGGATCTCGCTTTTCTTCCTTGTTGTTCTTCTTCTAATTTGCTTCTTATTCTGTGGCACGGGCCTTCTCGGAGACGCAGCGGCTGGCGGAGGAAGTCGTCCGGTATCAGCGCGACCCGACCGGCGTCGTTGGGTCCGGACGGATCCACAGGTGGCCTGGACCTTCCCAGAGATCATCGCCGCCGCTGAGGCCCGTCTACTGGTCTTGGCAACACAGATGGGACGGCTATCCCAGGCCGGCACTGCAATGACGGCGGCCCTTTGGCCAGACTCCGTCGTGCCAAGCAGCCACACGCGCTTGGCGCATTGGTTGGAGATGGGGCCAGACCGGCTTGGCGAGTGGCGCTTCTCCGCCGCTCGTGCCGGTGCTGAGATGGCGCTCCGGTTCATGCTGTCTTGGCATCCGGACCTGCAGCTGGACGCGTTGCTGGGCCAGCGGGCCGGCTCGGAGCAGCTCTTGCAGGATCAAGCCGGCCGGAATGCCTCCCGGGCCAGCTACATCGCCGAGTTCGCCTCCCATGACGAGTTCCACCCGGAGCGGACGGAAGACGGCAGGGTCGTGGATGGCGACAACTACGGCTTGCTTCTCCACGATCCGGAGGGGAGCTCGGAGGAGACGGGCGTCTACCGCGAAGCGGATGCCGAGGAGGACACCGGCGCCTGGCAGGACCCGGAGGCCGCTAGGGGAGGGCCGTCGACGTCGCGATGCGGTGCTGGAGATGCCTGAGACACTCTGTAAAATTTGTTAAGTAGCAGGTCCACCCACCCACTGGGGTTTTAGGGTGTAATGAACTCGGGCCATGTGCCTTTTCTTAAATATTTGTGTGTAAATGTCGTGAGTGCTTTCGCTCTCGCCTTCCGCTTTTTTGGACCGATTTCATGCGCTTTTCCTTTCTCAAACCTCCCCCCCCCCCGCGAGTCAGACGGCCGAGGCTCCGGTCCGTGACAAGGAGTTTGATTCTTCGAGAGGAGCGCGCAGGACTTGGGCCCTTCGAAACGTTGAGCGCGAGCGAAACACCCACTGGGCTGGCTGGCGGCAATCCTGCAAAGCCGGTTGGCGAGCAGCCGGTCGTGCGGCTGCTTATTTGATGACTGGCGGGCCGGGTTGATCGACCCGGCAGTCTTTGACTTAGTGTATGAAGCGTAAAGGAGCTTTGGCCCGTTGTTCTTGCCAGCCGACAACAAAAGCTGGATCTGTGGCTTTAGGGCGAAGTGGGGGACCGCGGCATCCTAACTTTATCAAGAATCACTAAGTAAGGCGCGCGGGGTGGCGACCGAGCCGGCCAGCCCCCGGGTCGAGCGAGTCGGACCGGTAGCCGGGTTCAGTGGTATAGTGATGCAGGAAAATAGGGACACAATAAATTGGTCGACAAAAGGCAGCCCCCGAGTCTCATTCGGGGACCCCATAGTTTCATGCGTTTACAAAAGGCGACGATACATACACTCGTGCGGCTAACTATAAAATGGGCGGGGGAGTTCCGCGTTCCACGACTGGGTTGTTTCTGCACCGGCGGTGTCCTTCTAGCGCTTCCTTGACTTGCATGCATCGATGAGGTAGTAGGTGTTGCGGTCGCACAAGGCCCTGCTCACGATGAATGGGCCCTCCCATGGAGGGGACAGCTTGTGATGGCCTGCTTGCTCTTGGACGAGTCGGAGGACGAGGTCACCCTCGCGGAATGCAAGGGGCTTGATCTTCTTGCTGTGGTAGTGCCTCAGGCCTTGCTAGTAGATGGCCGAACGACTGAGCGCCAGGAGGCGTGCTTCTTCGAGCAGGTCGACGCCATCTTCGCGGGCTTCTCTAGCTTCGGCTTCGGTGTACATCGCGACGCGCGGTGAGTCGAACTCGAGTCGATCGGGATGAAGGCTTCGGCTCCGTAGATGAGGAAGAACGGAGTGAACTCGGTCGATCGATTCGGCATGGTGCGTAGACTCCAGAGAACAGCCGGCAACTCGTCAAGCCAGCTGCCGGGTAAGCAGATGAGTGGCTCGAAGAGTCACAGCTTGACGCCGGACAGGATGAGTCCGTTGGTCGGCTCGACCTGCCCATTGGACTGTGCATGTGCAACAGAGGCCAGGTCAAGGCGGATGCCGGAGACGGAGCAGTATTACTCGAGCGCGCCCTTGGCGAAGTTGGTGTCATTGTTGGTGATGATGTTGTTTGGCATGCCGTAGCGCACCGCTATGTCCTTGATGAACCGGACGGCTGTTGGCCCGTCCCGTTTCTTGATTGGTCTTGCCTCGATCCACTTGGTGAATTTGTCCACTGCCACCAGCAAGTGCGTCATGCCGCCTCGAGCGGTTTTGAAGGGTCCCACCATGTCGAGTCCCCAGACCGCGAAGGGCCAGGCGATTGGTATGGTGCGGTGTGCTGATGTCGGCTGGTGGCTACGTTTGCTGAAGCGCTGGCATCCCTCACATTTGAGGACGAGCGACTCGGCATCTTCGAGGGTCGTGGGCCAGTAGAAACCGTGGCGAAACGTCTTGGCCACCAGGGATCACGATGCGGCATGGTGCCCGCACTCGCCCTGGTGAATGTCGAGGAGGATGTCGATGCCCTGTTCCTACTCGACGCAGCGCTTGAACACGTCGGTGGAGCTGCACTTGACGAGCTCATTGTTGATGATGTTGTAGGCGGACGCACGGCGCTGCACTTGCCGAGCTTCGGTCTCGTCCATGGGGAGAACCCCATTCTCCAAGAATTCTGATATTGGGAGGGCCCAAGATGGAGCCGTAACCACGGCAAAGATGGCCAGCATGGTGGGTTCCGAGTCGCCAGCCCCCGAGCCGGGTTGAGCAGCCCCCGGGTCGGGGATGGCGATAGCCAGGTCCGGGGCGATGGTGGCCGGGTCGAGCTGAGCAGCCCTCGGGCCGGGTTCAGTAGTCCCCGGGCCGGGTTCAACAGCCCCCGGGCCAGCTTGAGGTGCGGCCGGGTCGTCTGGAACGTGGATGGACTCGGAGTCCGGCGATGGCTTGATGGACGGCTTGCGCAAGTGCTTGAGGGAGACGCTGGATGGGATGGCTTGACGGGACGAGGCGATCTTGGCGAGCGTGTCGGCTACTTCGTTCTCGGCGTGCGGGACGTGGAGGAACTCGCAGCCCTCGAAGGATCCGGACAGCTTCTGGACAAGGAAGCGGTAGCTTGCCATGTTGGAGTCGCGGGCGTCCCATTCGTCGGAGCACTGCTGCACTACCAGGTCCGAGTCACCGTAGCACAGGATGCGCCGGATGCCGAGTTCCTTGGGAAGCCGGAGGCCGTGCACAAGGGCTTCGTACTTGGGACATTGTTGGAGGCGGCGAAGTGGATCTGGAGCCGTAGCGGAGCCGGTCGCCCTTCGGGGATGACAGTATGATGTCGACCCCCAGACCGAGCCGCATCTTGGATCCGTCGAAATGCATGCGCCAGTGCGTCGAGTCGGGAGGCGGCGGCAAGTACTGGGTCTCAGTCCAGTCGACGAGGAACTCGACCAGGGTTGAGACTTGATCGTGGTGCGGGGCTCGTAGCGGATGGTGTGGCCAGCTAGCTGGATCGCCCACTTGGCGACCCGGCCTCCCGGCACCCGATGATTTCTCCGATAGGCACCATGCTGACCACGGTGATGACGTGCTCTTGGAAGTATTACTTCAGTTTCTTGGCGGTGAGGTACACGCCGTAACACATCTTCTGGTAGTGCAGGTAGTTCTGCTTGGAGATGGAGAGCACCTCGCTCAGGTAGCAGATCGGGCGATGGATGGCTTGGATCTTTCCCTTCTCTAGTCGCTCGACCACCAGCACCATGCTGACCGCCCGCGAGGTCGCGGCTATGTAGAGCAACAGCGGCTCCTTGTCGGTCGGCGCGGCCAGGACTGGTGCGGTGGAGAGCATGCGCTTGAGGTCTTGGAAGGCCTCGTCTGCCTTGTCGTTCCATTCGAACGGGCTCGTCTTCTGCATCAGCCGGTACAGGGGTAGCGCCCTCTCGCCCAGCCGGCTTAGAAACCGGCTGACCGAGGCCAATCATCTGGTGAACTTCTGGACATTGTGCAGCCGAGCCGGCTTGCGCATGCGCTCGATGGCCTTGATCTTCTCCGGGTTCACCTCAATGTCGCATTCTGAGACGAGGAAGCCAAGTAGCTTTCCGGCCGGGACACCGAAGACGCACTTTTCCGGGTTAAGCTTGACCTTGTATTTGCGGAGGTTGGCGAATGTTTCCTTTAAATTGTCAAGGAGCGTGAGGTGCTGCTTGGTCTTCACCACGTGGATATTGCGGCCGAGTTGCGGATATTGCGGATATTGCGGCCGAGTTGCGGCAGCAGGCATTTCTGCATGCAGCGTTGGAAGGTGGCGCCGGCGTTCTTCAAGCCGAACAACATGATGATGTAGTAATACGACCCAAAGGGTGTGATGAAGGATGTCTTCAGGGCATCGGCTGGGTCCAGCTTGATCTGGTGGTAGCCAGAGTAAGCGTCCAGGAAGGACAGGAGCTCGCACCCGGCGGTCGACTCGATGACTTGGTCGATCCGTCGGAGAGCAAACGGATCTTTGGGACAGGCCTTGTTGAGGTTGGTGTAGTCGATACACATGCACCAGGTCTTGTTCTTCTTCAGGACGAGGACTGGATTGGCCAGCCACTCGGGGTGAAACACTTCCATTATGAAGCCGGCCGCCAAAAGCTTGGCGACCCCTTCACCAATGGTTCTACTCTTCTCTTCGGAAAATCGTCGGAGGGGTTGACGGACAGGCTTGGCGTCCTTGCGGACGTGAAGTTTGTGCTCGGCATACTTCCTCGGGATACCCGGCATGTCCTTGGGGGTCCATGCGAAGATATCCTGATTCTCACGGAGGAAGTCGACGAGCTCGCCTTCCTATTTGCTATCAAGGCGGGCACCTATGACAACGTACTTGCTGCAGCTGGGGTCTTCTGGGTTGAGCTTCACTTTCTTGGTCACCTTGGAGGGTTTGAAGGCGGCCTCGTCGGCCGGGTCCGAGGTCGGGATCGACGCAGCGGAGGCCTCGCCTGCCAGGGCGACGATCCAGTCGAGCTGGCGTCGCTCCTCGGCAATGACCAGTGACTCGGCAAACTTGGCATCGTCTCGGGGCGCACTCCAGGGACTTGCAGTAATCGCCGGTGATGGTGATGAGGCCCTTGGGACCCAGCATCTTCATCTTCAGATACGCGTAGTGGGAAATTGCCATGAACTTGGCGAGCGCGGGCCGGCTCAGCAACGCGTGATACGCGCTGGACAGGTCCACCACCTCGAACTAGATTGGTTCGCAATGGAAGTGGCTGCTGTCACCGAATAGTACATCGAGCCGGACCCGGCCAATGGGAGAGCAGGAGAGGCTGGGCACGATGCCGTGGAAGATCGTCCGGGTCGGCTCCAGGTCCTCGGCCTTGAGGCCGAGCTTGGTCATCGTGTCGCGGTAGAGGATGTTGATGCTGTTGCCGCCGTCGATGAGGACTCGGGAGAACTTGGATGTGCGCCGCACGATGATGGTGGGGTTGAGGATGAGGGCATAACCACCCGGATTCGGCATCAGCGCCTTGTGATCCTCCCAGGTCCAGGTGATCGGGCGATCTGACCAATGCATGAATTCTGGCTTGGTTGGGACGACGGTGTTCACCTCCTGTTGAAGGAGGCGCTTGCCGCGCTTGTCATCGCCGAGGCTGGTGAAGACGACGTAGGTCGCGTTCTGGTCCGGGTAGGCGTCGTTGCGCATCGCGGAGATAGCGGGAGGCGGTGGTGGAGGCGGAGGCGGCTGTCCCGCGCCTGGAGCTAGAGCCGGAGCCAGAGGAGGCGGGACGTCGCCGCTCATGATGCGTCTGGTGATGGCGCACTGCCGAAGCGTGCGCGTGGAGGGTCTTGCGCCGATGTGGTGCTTGCACAGGGCGTCGAGAATCTCTTCGAAACTCATGACGGGTTGCCATGCCATCTTGTCAGTCTGCCGGCGCTTCACCGTTGGGTCTATCGCGGGCTCGGCGGCCGTGACGAGCCAGTTGTCGTGACGCTGCGCCGGCTGGTCGGCCTTGCGCTTGTTGCTCTGGTGATCCTACTGCCGGCTGCTTTCGTCGGCCGGCTTCTGAGGAGGAACCGGCTTTGCCTTGCCGGCTCCGTCCAGTGCCACCTGGATCTTCATAGCGGAGTCAGCGTTGGCGTATTTATCCGCCATCACCATGAGCGCGGCCATGGTGGCCGGCTCGGAGCGTAAGAGCTTGTGCTTGAGGAGGGTGCCGTCTCGGCACCCGCTGACGAAGTACTGGATCGCCTGGACTTCATGGATGCCCTCGCAGCTGTTTCAGAGCTTGGTCCAGCGTGCGAGGTACTCGCGACCGGTCTTCGTTGGCCCCTGCACGCACATGGCGAGCTGGCTAGGGCGGTTGGGTCGCTTGTAGGTCCCCGTGAAGTTGCGGACGAACGCCTTCTCAAAATCGACCCATGCGTTGATGCTGCCCATCGGCAGACTGTTCAACCACGTGTGGGCCGACCCCTGGAGCATGAGCGGTGCGTAGCGCACGGCGAGACAGTGATTGGCACCGATGATGCCAATGGTCGTGGTGTAGTCGGTGAGCCAGTCTTCTGGCTTCACGGTCCCATTGTACTTGGGGGTGTCACGGGGGAGCACGAATCCTTTAGGAAAGGGCTCGTCCCGGATGCGTGGGCCGAAGCACGTCGGCCCGATAGCGCTGCTCTCTTCCACCTCCTGGGAGCGAGCGAGCTGATCGAGGCGGTGGCGAGCGTCGGCATCGTCGATGGTGCGCGGGCCGAGGCGACTGGTGGCCAGGCCCCAAGGGGCCGGGTCGGTCGGAGCCGGATGCCGGCCATGCTGGCCGGGTCCGCGCTGGGTCTCCGGGGCAGGCTCGTCGCCCAGGATGTCGGCCGCCGCCGCGGCCGGGTTGTGCCAACTCTGGGCTTGGCCGGAGTGCACCTCACCGGGCGGCGAGGAAGCCTTGTGCAGAAGTTCACCGGGCCCGCCAAGGCGGGCGGAGCCGGATCCCGCCGGCTTGGCGAGCTGGTTGAGGCGATCCTGCTGGGTGTTGGCTGCGTTGAGGAGCTCACGCATCCGCCTGATGCGCTCCTGCAACTCTTCATTCGTGAGTCGGTCTAGGCCGACTGCGGCTACCTGGGCAGCGTGCATGTTCTTCACTGGGGTCTCGTAGACGGTTCGGACGGCGCCAAGGGCCCAGCCGATTGCTCCTCCCTGGGTACGCACATCGGCGACCCGGCTTGGCTCGGCCGCAGCGGGCGCGAATCCGTGGGCGGCGTCGTGCTCTAGCTGAGCGGCCTCAAGGCGACGCTTGCTGGTGGCGAGTGTCTCGGACAGGTCCAGCATCTGCTGGCACCTTTCCTCGAGCTGAGATCGGGCGTCGGCAATGTTGCTGGCATCAACATCGGTGCTGATGGGGATACGGAGGCTCTGCATCACGGCACGCAGCGGATCGGGCGGCTCGGTCAGTTCCGCTGCGGCCCTGGCTTTGGCAGCCTTCCTCATCTTGCTCGGCGAGGAGGAGGCGCCATCGCCGGTGATGAAAACATCCACATGGACGTCCATTGCCCCGACGACAATGCCACCGCCAAAAGAGAGGGGAGAGTCGGAGTAGATGAGCACCTCGCTGGGGTACTCGTCGGCCGGGAACGCATCGGAGATGCGCAGGGCGGCGAAGGAGGTGGCGAGCGCGCCGACGACGTCATCTGCCAGCGGGACGGATTCGTCGGAGTAGGGGAAGGGCCCCATCTGAAGCATGCTCCTGGACAGCTCCTCGAGCTGCCCCACGATGGGCGCCAACTGTCTTGGTGGGCGCATGGGAGATGCCAAGGGATGCCTAAAGAGAGGAGAAGGCTCGAGGGCGCTGGTGGGCTCCAGAGGCGAGGTTGGCATGAGCGGGCGCGGGACGCCGGACATACCTAGGTTCGGGGCTCTCTGGAGAGATAATACCCCTAGTCCTGCCGAGTGTAGTTGGATGTTCGATAGTACAATGTTGCTCCTGGAGCTGTATGGGGGAGGAAGGAAGCTAGCCAAGGCTTGGGCTGCTCCTTCTCTCTGGTGTTGCTTTTGTATCTAGTTCTATGCTTACTTGCCTTTCTCTTGTTACCTCTCTAGTCTCATACCACATGCCCCTATATGTGTGGGCTCCTGGGGGGTTTTATAGACCAACCCCCGGGGATACAATGGTAATGTTACAAGTCGGTGGGTCCGTATTGTCGGTGTCCGGGATCCCGGGCTGGGTCCTACTGAGGGCTTGTGGTTCGCCGGGTTCCCCAAGGTGCGGGCCCCGCGTGCCTAGGGGGACTGTGTGCCGTCTTGTCGATCGTCAGGGCGTGGCCGAGTCGAGTCGTGTATTGTGGCTCTCCGTCAGGTTACCACTTGCTGTCGTCAGCGGTGAGGGCGGGGGCACTGTAGCCACGCCGGCCCTGGTCAGCGGGTAGGTGAAGGGCACTGTTGCCACGCTCCGGCTGACCTGGGGCATGGGCGGGGCACTGTTGCCTTGGTCATCGCTGATTGAGGACTCGTCCCATCGTACGGCTTGGATGGGACGGGAGTTGTCCCGTGGCTGGATTGCGGAGCACGCCATGGGTGGAGCTGGCTTGTCGAGGAAGCTTTGGTTGTGCCGGGTTCGGTTGTCATGCGCCAGTTGTTGAGGCCGAGTCGACGCGTCTTGCCGGGTCAGAGAATCTAGCCGGGTCGCGGTGCTTGGCCGGGTCGAGTGACCCGACCAAGCGCGTGCCGGTTTGAGGGGCGGTGCCAACCCCATTGTTTTTTCAGAGGATCCGGGTTCCGTTGCCTGCCCGGGGTTTATCCCCCCGACAAGCGTGATACTGAAAATTTGTATATGCATGACTGCAGATAGTGTCGCCGCAGTGGAGACCCTTCAAGCGGAACTTGCCCATGCCAAGGAGCAAGCGAGGATGAGTAATGCGGCTGCCGAAAAGACAACTGCCGAATTGAAAGTAGAGCAGACCGCTCGGCTTCAGTGTGAGGAGAGGATATCCATCATGGCACTTGAGCTGGAGAATGCCACTAGCCGATGCCAAATTCTTGAGAAAGATAACAAAGCCAAAGCATCCAATCTGGACAAGGCTTTACAAGAGGCGAAAGAAGCTCGGTCTGAGTCTAGAGCAGCTCGGGAAGAAATCCGACAAGCTGGGGAGATCACAGCTGGTAAGCCCTTTTTATTGCAAACTAAGTTTGGCGATTCGAAGTATGCGCCACTGATTCAACACTGGAGTTCTCCGACTCCTTTATGGATCTTCCGAAGAGTGTTGCCGATGCAAATCAGTTTTTCCATGAGCAAAAAGCACATGAAATGGAAAAGCTATTTTGGTCGCAATTTGACACGCCGAAGCATCCACTATTGAATGAACAGATGGCCCAGTTGGCCGAGCTCCACAGGATGTCCGGCGCTGCCATGAAGGATTTCATAGCCCGCTGTGGAAAAATGAACCCATTTCGAATAGTTATTTCGGTTAGTACGGCAACTTGTTAATGCGGTGCCGCATATTGATGCTGTCAAGCGATCAACGTGCATAGAAGGTGCACGGATGGCCCTTGCCTGTGTCAGGATATACTGGGCAAAGATGAGGGCCACTGATGTTGCAACGCAGAGTCCACCCAAAGGCAAGGACCTTAACATGCCAGAACACTACTTTGAAGATGTCCTAGAGGGTGCCCGCTTGATAGAGGGTCAGTGCTTGAAGAATATTATGTTCGAGTAAATTGTATCAAAATTGTAACAACAATATTATGATATGTTTAAGACTATGCTTTTATGCTTTTGCCTGAAAAGTTTTGGTGCCTCCTGTGCGGCCGTTTCTTTATGTATACAATCTGAAAGTTCGAAGTCGTCGGCTTCAGCCCCCTCGCGTATAACGCAGGGGTGTTCGGAAAAGCACTTGATCACACTTGACCCAACGTCTTGGTCCGTTAAGGAGGTGTTAGTGCGGCGAACTAGGCAATCAAACTATAGAGCTTCAACACTTTCACTTAGCCATAGGAGTTTGACGGTGGGGCTACTATATAGCCCCTGGTATGTCCGCGGTTATCCGAATACGGTGCGTATACATACGTGGCCAGAAGGACGGTCCTTTGTTTAACACAGAGGGAATCGTGAAGATTTCGATGAGTCATCGAGCGGTTGACCAGCTCTCACCGCATCATGACAGTTAGTTTTCGGCTTTCTCTACTGAGGTGCTCATCCGGGCTAGCCGAGACACAATCGTAGTAGTTCTCCCTTTACTACCCTAGCCGATATAGTGGAACATAAGATAGCAAGCACAGGAGCCGGGCAACCCAACTATTGACCAAAACATGATTCGGAGCTGATGCATGTAAGGCCAAACTCGCGACGCCGAACAATCCCTATAGGTGTTCGGACTTTACAATATACACTGGGCTGAATACAGCCCCTGGTGATAAACCCATTGTATCAAGGCATGTGTGGCAATCTGACATGGGGAAAGAGCGCGGGTGGTGAGAGTATAAATCTCAAAACACAATACCAGTCGGGCTGCTTCTATATCATCCACTTTAGTACGGTGAGCCGTATGTTTACAGATAATGCTGGTATCTTTCTTGGACATTTTACATGCCAGGAAAGTATAAAACAACAAGAGATAAAAAAGGTTTACACAGGGTCTTAATCTAAAATATAAACCTTAATGCGGGGCCCTGCTGCACGTCTGCGCCTTTGTCTCCGTTGTGAAGTGTCCTTGAAGGGTATGATATGATGGCCATCTATAAAGAAAAAGGAAAAAAGAAAAAAGGAAGACCAGGTAAAAGAATCTGGTGTGGTCGTAAGTAGAGCCGGTCCGTTGTAATGATCCATGAAGGATAACTCCTAGGGTACGAATAGGGTCAAGCCGAACTATGAACCTTTTGTGTGCAGAGTGCCCCTGAAGCAGCCCAAGGAATTTTGAGTGTATCTCTTTATGGGACGGTCAATGGGGCCATAGCTGCTAATCGAGCTCAGTTTTATCTGAGCTACCGCACTGGGGTGTGCGCCGGACACGTTTAGATGTGTCTGCGTTCTTGATGACCGACGAGCCGTTCGGCTTGAATAGGCCGTTTTGTGCTTCGACTGCTAAAGCCGCCGTGTATTCCTATGTGCGAAGAGAGCGCTCCATGTCTCCACTGACCGTGATGACGCCACGAGGTCCATGCATTTTGAGTTTTAGATAAGCATAATGCAGGACTGCATTAAAACGGGTGAAGGCCGTTCTTTTGAGTAGTACATGATATGCTTCGGAACGGAGCAATGTCGAAGATTAATACTTTGCTTTGGAAGTTGTCCGGAAAGCCGAACACAACATCCAATGTTAGAGAGCCCGTGCAGCGGGCTTCTACGCCCGGTATAACTCCTTTAAACGTAGTGTTGCTTGGCTTGATTCTTGACGGGTCTATCCCCATCTTGCGGACAGTGTCCTGATATATTAGATTGAGACTCCTGCCGTTGTACATGATGACTCGAGTGAGGTGGTATCCGTTGATTATTGGGTCGAGCACTAGGGCAGTTGAACCCCCGTGACGGATACTAGTCGGATGATCCCTGCGATCAAAGGTGATCGGACAAGCCGGCCATGGGTTGAACTTTGGGGCGACGGGCTCGACCGCATAGACATCTCAGAGTGCACGCTTACGCTCCCACTTCGGGATATGAGTGACATAGATCATGTTCACTGTTTTGATCTCCGGTAGGAATTTCTTCTTTTCCCCCGTGTTCAGCTGGCGAGGTTCGTCCTCGTCTTTGCTCTGAGGTCCTTTCCCTTTATTTTCGGTGTTGAATTTGCCGGTCTGTTTGAAGACCCAACATTCTCTGTTGGTGTGATTGGCTAGTTTGTCGGGAGTGCCATGAATCTGGCAGGGCCTGTCTAGAATTTTGTCCAGGTTGGATGGACTGTCTTTGTTGCTTTTAAATGGCTTCTTCCGTTGACCGGGTCTGGAGCCCCGGAATATGGCATTTACCATTGTATTGTCTGGACTTTCTTCATTATTCCGACATTTATTTTTGTTGCGTCGTGGTTTTCCATTACCGTCCCTGACTTCGGATGTGTCGGGGTCACTGGTGCTACTACGGGCTAACCAGCTATCTTCGCCCGCGCAAAAGAGGGTCATAAGTCTAGTTAAGGCGGCCATTGTCCTTGGATTTTCCTGGCCGAGGTGTCTAGCTAGCCATTCGTCCCGGACACTGTGTTTGAAGGTTGCTAAGGCTTCGGCGTCCGGACAGTCGACGATTTGGTTCTTCTTAGTGAGAAACCGGTTCCAAAGTTTACGGGTTGATTCTCCGGGTTGCTGGATTATGTGACTTAGATCGTCTGCATCCGGGGGCCAGACATAGGTCCCTTGGAATTTGGCCCGAAAAGCATCCTCAAGTTCCTCCCAGCTTCCTATAGAATTTTCAGGGAGGCTTTTTAGCTAGTGCCGAGCTGGTCCTTTTAGCTTGAGGGGTAAATATTTGATGGCGTGAGGATCGTCTCCACGTGCCATGTGGATGTGAAGAATAAAGTCTTCTATCCAAACCGTTGGGTCCGTTGTTCCATCATACGCCTTGATGTTTACGGGTTTTAACCCCTCTGGAAAATTGTGTTCCAGTACCTCATCGGTGAAGCACAGGGAGTGTGCGGCGCCCCTGTATCTGGCTGTGTCGGGGGTTGGTTCTGATGGTTGCAATGTGCGGTATTGGTTCCAAGCTGGTAAATGGCCGGCGTATTTTGTTTCATAATCGTTATTCCATGTAGGAGAACGTTCCCTAGATCCATAGATGGACTTGGTTTTGCCAGCTTTTTTGTCCAGGTCCTCACGTAGATCGTGTTTCTGGTCTTGTGCCGCAGCCTTCCTTCCTTTGCGGGGAGGGGGCGCGGGCTTGTGTACGGCATGGCTTGCTGCTCTGTCGCGACCGCGAGGTAGTCAGTCCGGCCAGTCGGCTGTATTGTTCTTTGTCGATATAGGCGCGATAGCCTCGTCGTCGAATTCGGGCAGCAGTTTGCGTTTAGTATAGCTCTTTGTTTGGTGATTACCGCCATATGTTTCCTCAATGTCTAGCACTTCGTTCCATTTGTCATTGAGTGTATCCTGTGTGGCTATAAGCCGCTGCTTCTGCTTCTTCAGGCTCCTTGTGGTGGTGATAAGCCTCTGGTGGAGGCGTTCTTGTTCTAATGGTTCTTCTGGGATGACGAACTCGTCGTCGCCCAGGCTGATCTCCTCTTCAGAGGCGGGTTGGTAATTGTTGTCTTCGGTGTCGCTGTGGTCGGATAATGTCTCTAGACTCTGTTTGCCGTCCTCTCGCACGCCCTGCTCCAACGCTATGTCCGCGGGGTCCTCGGCTTGGTTCAGATTACCATCATCGTCCGTGACTATGTTGCTGTTTTTTCATTTGCCTGATCGAGGTCGGCGTTTAGGATGCCGGCGTTTGGGAGGTTCATCGACAGGCCTGCTGTTATCACCGTCGGCCTCATTCTCCTTAGGTGTGTCCACCATGTAAATGTCGTATGATGATGTAGCTGTCCAATGCCCTGTATGCGGTGGTTCCTGCTCCTGTCCGACATCGTCGTCCATACCGTCGATGTCTTCGGAGTCGTAACAAAGCATGTCGGTTAAATCGTCGACAGTGGCTATTGAGTGGGTGGTGGGTGGGGAACAGATTTCTTCGTCATCCACTTCCCACTCGAGCCGTACATAGTTCAGCCGAGAGTCCCTCGATAGAGAGAGGTTTTTTAATGAATTTAACATGTCGCCAAAAGGCGAGTGGTCGAAAATATCCACGGAGCTGAACTCCAAGACCGGTGCCCAATCAGGTTCGATGGACGTGGATGCACACGGTCCGGAACCCGTGGCTGGAGATGAGTCCGAGGTTCCGGTAACACAAGCCCAGTTCAATGTCGGGCATTTGTGCGGCTCAAGTGTCGCTGAGTCTGCGGCCTCGGCGGAAGGGTTAAGCTTCCCATCTTCGGACGATACAACCCGTCCTGGTTCCAGGGCCAGGGCGGCCACAGGTGCTATCTCCTGTGCGCGGCCAGATGACAGATCTAGGTCATGTTCATAATGGTGGCCGAGGATAGCCGTCATAGGCTCAAATCCGTCGAAGATCAAATCTCCGCAGATGTCGGCCACAAAATCCAGGCTTCCAAATCTGACCTGATGGCCAGGGGCGTAGCTATCGATCTGCTCCAGATGGACAAGTGAGTTGGCCCGCAGTGCGAAGCCACCGAATATGAAGATCTGTCCGGGGAGAAAGATCTCCCGCTGGACTGCGTTGTTGTAGATGATTGATGGAGACATCAAGCCTATCTTCAACGACACAGCGGAACTCTCAATGAAAGCACCAATGTTAGTGTCAAAACCGGCGGATCTCGGGTAGTGTAGGATCAAAAGTATGTCTAGAGGTGGGGTGATTAGACTACTTGACCTAATAAAAAACTTACCTTTTCCCAATTTTAGTTCTTGGCAGATTTTAGCAACTTAGCACAAGTCAAGCAATCAACCTACACATGCAATTCTAAGAGTATAGCAGCGGAATGTAAAACAATTCCATATGAAGGTAAAGGGGAGGAGTTTGAGAAGGCAAACACAATTGGAGACACGGATGTTTTTGTCGTGGTTCCAATAGGTGGTGTTATCGTACATCCACGTTGATGGAGACTTCAACCCACGAAGGGTAACGGCTGCGCGAGTCCACGGAGGGCTCCACCCACGATGGGTCCATGAAGAAGCAACCTTGTCTATCACACCATGGCCGTCGCCCACGAAGGACTTGCCTCACTAGGGTAGATCTTCACGAAGTAGGCGATCTCCTTACCCTTACAAACTCCTTGGTTCAACTCCACAATCTTGTCACAGGCTCCCAAGTGACACCTAGCCAATCTAGGAGACACCACTCTCCAAGAAGTAACAAATGGTGTGTTGATGATGAACTCCTTGATCTTGTGCTTCAAATGATAGCCCCCCCAACACTCAACTCTCTCTCACAGGATTTGGATTTGGTGGAAAGAAGATTTGAGTGGAAAGCAACTTGGGGAAGGCTAGAGATCAAGATTCATATGGAAGGAATGGAATATCTTGACCTCAACACAAGTGTAGGTGGTTCTCTCTCAGAAAATGTATGTTGGAAGTGTAGGCATGTTCTGATGGCTCTCTCTACTAATGAAGAGTGGGTGGAGGGGTATATATAGCCTCCACACAAAATCTAACCGTTACACACAACTTACCAAACTCGGTGGGACCAAATCGTGAAACTCGGTCAGACCGATTTAGCAAATAATGTGACCATTAGGATTTTCGGTGGGACCAACATGTCAACTCGGTGGGACCGATATGGTTAGGGTTAGGGCATAACGTAATCTCGGTAAGACCAATTACACAAACTCGGTGGGACCGATTTTGGTAATAAGCTAACAAGAGAGTTGGTCAGGCAAACTCGGTGGGACCGATTCGCTCATCTCGGTTGGACCGAAACGTTATGAAAGGGAAACAGAGAGTTTGTATTGCAATCTTGGTGGGACCGATCGCTCATCTCGGTTGGACCAAAATGTTACGAAGGGAAACAGAGAGATTACAATCCCATCTCGGTGAGACCGAGATCCCTATCAGTGAGACCGATTAGATTAGGGTTTGTGGCAGTGGCTATAACATCTGAACTCGGTGGCGCCGGATAGAAAGAATCGTTGGGGCCGAGTTGGACTTATGGTTTGGGTCATATGTGGATGTGAGAAAGTAGTTGAGGGCTTTGGAGCATATCACTAAAATAGAAAATGTAGAGTCTTGTGCTTTGAGCTTAAGCAATTCCTTGTGTCCTTAGCATTTTGAGGGATCCACTTTTCTCATCCATGCCATGCCAATCATTGAGCTTTCCTGAACTATTTATCTTGAAATAGCATTATCTCAATGAGCTATTTGTTGTTAGGAATTACCAAAACCACCC
This sequence comes from Triticum aestivum, assembly GCF_018294505.1. Classification (NCBI taxonomy): domain Eukaryota; kingdom Viridiplantae; phylum Streptophyta; class Magnoliopsida; order Poales; family Poaceae; genus Triticum; species Triticum aestivum. Next base: position 586,546,040 of record NC_057813.1, on the reverse strand, counting down.
AGGGATAGTTGCATTTTCAATCTCCCCCTTTTTGGTAATTGATGACAACATATAGATCAAAACTTCGACAAATGATAATAAGATTGAAAAACATTCTCGCTTTGAGAAGTATGTGAAAAGCAAGAGCTCCCCCTAAATTTGTGCATTATTTAAAATTTGCTTTGGACTGCAAATGCACAATGAGTTAGGATCATGGGTCACTCTTCCATGTCACATACATCTTGGTGGGGCGCTCAAAATGATAATAATGAAACACATGCACTCATCACCAAGCAAAGTGAATGATCATATGAGGATATAAGAGATAATATCATCCAACAAGCATTAATGTAGCATAGCATATGATCAAACACATGATCATCCAAGTATCCCACAAAAGGCATAATGTATCAAGCAGACACACAAATAACAAAGTTCAACAACCAAACACCAGAGAGATCAAAAGCAACACTCTCTCTCGAAGCCTATGATCTATACATTTTTCTCCCCCTTTGGCAACAAGTTACCAAAAAGTTCACAAAAAATGCATAGTGCTAAACGACTCTCATGCTTGGTCTTCATGAGGTGCTGTAGAGATGACTCCAAGGATGAAAGCATCAGTTGATGTAGCTGGAGCTGGAGCTTTGGGAGCAGACTTGGGCTTTGATGGAGCAGCCCCTGACTTGATAGCATCTCCCATGAGCTTTTGAGCTTTACGTGCTAGTGCAGCATCCTCTTCCTCTTCATCCATCATTGAGGGCTTCCCAACTACTCTGGCCATGGTCTTCTTGACCCTTTCCTTCCTTTTCTTCTCAGCCACAACTGGTTCTTTGGGTTCAGATCCCAAAGTTACTTGAGTAGAGGCTCTGGCCTTAGACATTGGAACTCTTCTTGCAGGAGCCTTGGTCTTCATTCCAAGCTTAATTGCAGCAGCTGAGGCAAACTCCCTTTTCAACACCTTCTTCTTAGAAGTGGCCTCATCATCAATAGCCACATAGTCCTCATCTTCAGAGTCTGAGGTTCTCTTCTTCCTTGTCCTGGTGGCTGCTTTTGGAAAATTGTTGGGTGTGCTCCTGCTACCCTCATCTGAGGTACTGGAGGGACTAGTGCCCTCACTTAGCTGTCCTAGATGCTCAGATCTGTTTTGGCTATCACTTTGATCATACATTCTGCAAACTCACTAACAGCAGACCCTGTGAATAGATGTGGATGAGGTAGAGTAGATGAGCATCACAAAGCACAGAGGTTTTTGCAAAATAATTTAGTCAAAAACTTAGTTTTAGTTTTCCACAGAAAGCATTTCGGAGCTACCGATTTGTAAACTCGGTGATACCGAAGCAGCTTTTGGAACCTAAAGTAGTGAACTCGGTCAGACCGAGTCACAGTTCGGTGGCACCGAGACTTCTAGGGTTTCACAAAGAATCGATCTTGGTCACACCGATTTGCAATTCTCGGTCAGACCAAAAATCACATGTGTAATGGCCTAAGCCAAATCGATGAGACCGATTTCTACAACTCGGTTGGCCCGAGATGAATTCGGCGGAAACCTAACCCTAAATTTTCAAATCAAAATTAATCTATGGAGTGCTTTCCCTGGATAGAATGATTTCAAACATGGCAAGATTCATGGCAATGCAATGTGCTAGGAATCGGAGTTAAGAATAGCACAAAGTTCAAGTCCATACCCTAATGCGGCGGTCGACTTGCTACGGCGGCAACGGCTAGGAAGAATGCCGTTGACAGTGGCGGAGACCAGCAGCGAGAGGTCACTGGCAACAAGGAGGACGATCCGGACACCCGAATAGGCAAAGCAGGCTGTGCGCGGGTGAAGGGTTTCGGAAGATTTTCCAAAAATTGACCAGTGAGTACATATAGCCTGACCCTGTCGGTGTGACCGAGTGGAACAACTCGGTGGCACCGAGATGCAAAACTGCAAGCAGTTACTGTAATTCGGTGTGACCGAAAAGTTCTAATCGGTTGCACCGAGATTGAAAACCTAGATCAACTTAGTGATCTCGGTATGACCGAAATGGATGAATCGGTCAGACCGAAACGCACAAAGAGGTTTTGGAAGTTTAAGTCTATGACGAATCGGGGACTCCGAGTGCTCCTCACACAGAGTGGTTCGAATCTGACTTGATCAAACTTTGTGATGTAGCATGAATAGAGTTTGAGACAAGAAAAGCATAGATAGCTAGAGAAGGTTCTTAGACATTCTTGTCCATCCACTTGGCAAAATAAAAGAAACCAAACAATCAAAACTACAAGTGGATGTCCTCGAATGAGTAGAATATGCAACCAACATGCTCACACAATAAAATGGCAAATGAAATATGTGACAAAGCATGCACACACAATTCTAGCATCTATCAAGCAATTGGCAATGACTAGGTCATCTATATATGAGTATATTGACTTAGGAGTCAACTAAGAACATTTGATCATAGGTCATACTCATCGTTTAAGCACAAGTGGGGTTATCACTTTTACATAAAGCATTGTTGTGTTCACACCATTAGAGTTGCTTTAGCTCATCCTTAGAGTAAAGCTCCCCCTAGATGTGAGATCCCCCCTAAGAGGGATGAACTAACCTTGGGTTTTGTCGATGATGACTTCATGTAGGTGTTGAAGATGTGGATGCTCAATGTTGATGTAGATCATTTGGAGCAATCCATTGGAGTGAGTTTCACTTTCAATACCTACACGGGTTAGTCCCATAAGGAACAAACAAGGATATCCATAGACATAGAGTGACACACACACACAAGATGATGTCTATGAAAGCATTAGGTTACCTTGTCCCTTGTCTTACCAACAAGAGGGTTTGTGACTCCATGAACTAGTGCAGGATGTGGAAGTTGATTGCACTTGTCCTCGCCAAAATGATAAGAGTGAAGTATGTTGGCAGAGTCACCCTCAAGTACTCTCTAGTTCTTCTTCTTTGGGATGCACATCATCTTGATGGGAATCCTTGGAGTTGTAGTCGTACTTGATGAAGTAGAACTCGATGTAGTCTTGGGAACCCACTTCACCAAGGCCTTAGGAGCTTCTTCAAATGCATCAATCTCCTCTTGAAGCTTGTCCTTGCCTTTTTTGCTTGTGGTCTTGTGGTGGAAGATCATCTTGAGATTGTGTCCCTTTGAAAGAAGTAGGATCATACTTCTCTTGTTGAGGAACAAACTTCGTCTTGGGGTATTGATCTTCTTCCCACTCAACTCCATTGGCATTGAACTTTCATTCAAAACCAGCACCTTGGTTCTTCCGGTGCCTTCCTTGCTTGCGTACAATTTCCTCGAATTGCTTACTCCCGGCAAGGCTCTTGTAAACACCTTTCTCTATAATTCCCTTCAATAAGCTATTTTCTTGCTCAAGTGCAACTTGGCTAAGAGAATCATTAGTGGAATCAAGAGAACTACTAGAAGCAACAACATTGGATTTAGCATGATTATTGTTACTACTATAAGAAGAATCTTTCTTGTTCTTGTTACTATACTTGACTTGAGGCATGTAAGTAGATAAGTGCAAATGCTTGGCAATGTAAGAAGAACTTTTCTTGCAAAGATCATCATTGATTGCCTTTAAAAACTCAAGTTCTTGCTCAAGGTTGAGCTTTTCAAAGCCTAACTTCTCATTAGTCCTTAAAAGTTCTCGATGATCTCCTAAGATAGTTTCATGAGCTAACTTAAGAGTGTTTAATTCTTTAGTTAGGAGCTCAATCTTCTCCTTACCTTTGTCATTCGTTTTATCTTGATTAGCATGATTATTTGACGTTTCATCATAGTATTCATCACTAGAGTTGTCAACAAGTAAATCATCATCACCTAACAAGTCATGTTCATCACTATTGAAATGAACATACTCGGGGTGTGATACCTTTGGGCCTTTAGCCATGAAGCAACTTCCAAGTTCTTCATTTGGTGAGTCAAATATGTCGTAGGAGTTGGTTGATACAAGTGCTAGACCAGCAACACCTTCATCTTGAGTATATTCGGAGTCGGAGTAATAGCTTCTCTCGGAGTGATTGTCGGAGTCGGAGCCGGATACCCATTCACCAACATGAGCTTGATGTCTTTGTTTTGTGTAGCCCTTTGATGACTTGTCCTTCCTTTCTGAATCCTTGCTTCTCCGGGATGTTCTTCGTTCATAGCGATCATCTCTATTCCTTCTTTCTCTAGATGGTGATTCTCCTCTTCTACTTCTTCTTTTTGGAGAATCTCCTCTTCTTTTGTAGGGAGCCGTACACTCATTAGAATAGTGTCCGCGTCTTCCACAATTGTAGCAATTACGCTCACGCCTAGAAGATCTTTTGTCATTGTAGGACCTTGACTTGGAACTTCTTTCCTTGCTCCTACTCTTGTAGAACTTGTTGAAGTTCTTCACCATTAGTCTCAATTCTTCGTTGAAGGTTTGTTTCTCACTTGATGATGTGGCAGTTTCACATGAGGCTTTGTCAGCACCACTTGACTTGTTGTGGAGCTCCTCCTTATCCTTGAGTGACATCTCATGAGCAACAATTCTTCTAATGAATTCTGTTGGCTTGAGATCTTTGTAATTGGGCATCATTTGGATCAATGTGCACATGGTATCATATTTTCCATCCAAGGCTCTTAGGATCTTCTTGATGATGAATTTATCGGTCATCTCTTCACTTCCTAAGCCGACAATCTCATTTGTGATGGGAGAAAACCTAGAGTACATTTCCGCGACACCTTCACCATCGTTCATTTTGAACTTGTCAAGTTGACTTTGAAGCACATCCAATTTGGATTCCTTGACGGAGTCGGTACCTTCGTGCATGTCAATCAAAGTATCCCAAATTTCCTTTGCATTCTCAACACGGCTGATTTTGTTGAATTCTTCGGGGCATAATCCGTTGAAGAGGATATCACAAGCTTGATCATTGTATTGCAGTATCTTCAACTCTTCTGCGGTAGCTTCACGGTTCGGTTCTCTCCCATCAAAGAATTCACCTTGCAAGCCAATACACACAATAGCCCAAACGGCAGGGTTATGTACAAGAATGTGCATTTTCATCTTATGCTTCCAACTAGCAAAATTAGTACCATCAAAGTAAGGACCTTTATGGTGGTAATTTCCCTCGCTAGATGCCATACTCTCTTAGGTTGTGAAACCAAGGCATTGACTACCAAAAGCTATGGAAATCAAGGCAAATGGAGACCAAAGCTCTGATACCACTTGTAGGATCAAAAGTATGTCTAGAGGGGTGGTGAATAAACTACTTGACCTAATAAAAAACTTGCCTTTTCCCAATTTTAGTTCTTGGCAGATTTTAGCAACTTAGCACAAGTCAAGGAATCAACCTACACATGCAATTCTAAGAGTATAGCAGCGGAATGTAAAACAATTGCATATGAAGGTAAAGGGGAGGAGTTTGAGAAGGCAAACGCAATTGGAGACACGGATGTTTTTGTCGTGGTTCCGATAGGTGGTGCTATCATACATCCACGTTGATGGAGACTTCAACCCACGAAGGGTAACGGCTGCGCGAGTCCATGGAGGGCTCCAACCATGAAGGGTCCACGAAGAAGCAACCTTGTCTATCCCACCATGTCCATCACCCATGAAGGACTTGCCTCACTAGGGTAGATCTTCACGAAGTAGGCGATCTCCTTGCCCTTACAAACTCCTTGGTTCAACTCCACAATCTTGTCGGAGGCTCCCAAGTGACACTTAGCCAATCTAGGAGACACCACTCTCCAAGAAGTAACAAATGGTGCATTGATGATGAACTCCTTGCTCTTGTGATTCAAATGATAGTCCCCCCAACACTCAGCTCTCTCTCATAGGATTTGGATTTGGTGGAAAGAAGATTTGATTGGAAAGCAACTTGGGGAAGGCTAGAGATCAAGATTCATATGGTAGGAATGGAATATCTTGACCTCAACACAAGTGTAGGTGGTTCTCTCTCAGAAAATGTATGTTGGAAGTGTAGGCATGTTATGATGGCTCTCTATACTAATGAAGAGTGGATGGAGGGGTATATATAGCCTCCACACAAAATCTAACCGTTACACACAACTTACCAAACTCGGTGGGACCGAATCGTGAAACTCGGTCGGACCGATTTAGCAAATAATGTGACAGTTAGGATTTTTGGTGGGACCGACATGTCAACTCGGTGGGACCGATATGGTTAGGGTTAGGGCATAACGTAATCTCGGTGAGACCGATTACACAAACTCGGTGGGACCGATTTTGGTAATAAGCTAACCAGAGAGTTGGTCAGGCAAACTCGGTGGGACCGATTCGCTCATCTCGGTTGGACCGAAACCTTACGAAAGGGAAACAGAGAGTTTGCATTGCAATCTTGGTGGGACCGATCGCTCATCTCGGTTGGACCAAAATGTTATGAAGGGAAACAGAGAGATTACAATCCCATCTTGGTGAGACCGAGATCCCTATCAGTGAGACCGATTTGATTAGGGTTTGTGGCAGTGGCTATGACATGTGAACTCGGTGGCGCTGGATAGAAAGAATCGGTGGGGCCGAGTTGGACTTATGGTTTGGCTCATATGTGGATGTGAGAAAGTAGTTGAGGGCTTTGGAGCATATCACTATGCATTTTGAGCAAGAACCTCATTAAGCAACACCTCATCCCTCCTTGATAGTATTGGCTTTTCCTATAGACTCAATGTGATCTTGGATCACTAAAATAGAAAATGTAGAGTCTTGTGCTTTGAGCTTGAGCCAATCCTTGTGTCCTTAGCATTTTGAGGGATCCACTTTTCTCATCCATGCCATGCCAATCATTGAGCTTTCCTGAAATATTTATCTTGAAATAGCATTAGCTCAATGAGCTATATGTTGTTAGGAATTACCAAAACCACCCAGGGATAGTTGCACTTTTAGGTAGGGGGTCCCGAACTATGTGTCTAACGCTAATGGTAACAGGAGGCGGGGGACACAATGTTTACCCAGGTTCAGGCCCTCTCTATGGAGGTAATACCCTACTTCCTGCTTGATTGATCTTGATGAATATGAGTATTATGAGAGTCGATCTACCACGAGATCGTAATGGCTAAACCCTAGAAGTCTAGCCTATGAGATTATGATTGTTGTCCTACGGACTAAACCCTCTGGTTTATATAGACATCGGAGGGGGCTAGGGTTACACAAAGTCGGTTACAGAGAAAGGAATCTACACGTCCGAATCACCAAGCTTGCCTTCCACACAAAGGAGAGTCCCATCCGGACACGGGACGAAGTCTTCTATCTTGTATCTTCACAGTCCAACAGTCCGGCCAAAGTATATAGTCCGGCTGTCCGAGGACCCCTTACTCTAGGACTCCCTCACCCGCCTCGCTCAAAACTTCGCCATTAATGGGTTAATTAAAGCGCCTGGATGGAGGTTTTTTTAGGGGTGGACGGAGGGTGTTTGGTTGTGATCCGATGGCAGCATTTGGTTTGTTCATGTTTTCAACTCATATTCCAGCCTAATTTAAATTGCCACATAGGGCAACGGATAATAGGATGACAAATAAAATGGCAATGGATAGTACGACGACAATTTTTCAATGGCGCAGATAATAATCGTCTTACATATTCTGGATAATTTTAAATGCCACATGCGGCAAAGTTCGAAAGACACGGGGACAATAGAAGAAGGAAATTGTAAACAACGATCTACTCCCTCCGTTCCGATTTACTTGTCCTGGTTTTAGTTCAAATTTGAACTAAAACCACGACAAGTAAATCGGAACGAAGGGAGTAGATCGCTATTGTATCTACTCTTCGATGGATCGCCGGGCGATGAGATCCTCCAGCTCTATCCTCTATTCCTCGCGGCTTTGCTTGAAAGTAGCCACGGATTCCTCCACCTCCTGCTCGCGCTTGATCCGGATCTTCCTCAAGTCACCCATTAGTTCCTTGACGACCGCTGTCAGCGTCATCCCCGAGGCACTGCTCTGCTCATGCAGCATCTTCCAGCCGGCGGCCTCCTCCTCCTTCTCGGTGAGAGCCTTGAGGAGCTTCGCATTGTCACCCATGAGTTGCTCGACGAGGCCGGTCGCCTTGTCAACCGAGGCATCGCTGATCTCGAGCAGCTTCATCAAGCCGTCCACCAGCTCCTTCTGCTTAATGAGGCCAGTGAGAATGTCAACGTTGCTGGCCTAGGACTTCAGCAACGCCAGCTCATCGCAATCGCCGACACCGCGAGTGCGCTTGTAAGAGCCTACGCGTGCCTGTGAGAGCTCGTTCGAGGGCTCCGCGGCGCGTCGGGACATATTTGTGACGGCTGCGGCTGCCACTTCGCGGTGGGACCTCTGTGCTGCGGATGTCGCTTCGTGGCGGGACCTCTGTAGTGCTTTAGCGGCCTTGTCCTTTGCTTCCTGGTTATATGCACGCCTGAAACTCCTACCGGTCATGGCGGAATGACTTGACAGGAAAGGCCAGTTTTGTAGGTGATGAGGAGAGGAAATGCGAAGTAATTTTCAAGTGGGTAGCTTTTATAGCCTGGTGCTAAGTGTGAACACATATAAGTTTGATCTGTGTGAACAGATTTGCAATTACTTATTGTGTTGTAATCTGCAATCTGAGGAGAAACAAAGTCAAAAAAATTTGATGGTTCTGGGCCCACAAAGCCCCGTTTTTGTTGTTCTGTCTCATCGCAAACAATTCTTTTGGATCAACCATATGCCACGCATTGGAAGCCCGAAATGTGGGCCCTTGTTCTCGGATGCATCTGTACGTGTCTGCCCACGATCACTAGTAACCGTCTGTGTTATAATTTCTCATCCCAAATAGTTCATCCGAGTGGGCTGTTTGCTGCGTATCACACACATCTGGTTTACACAAATCATTTGTGTTCTTTGGGATGATTGCAAATGCCGCATATCACACACATCTTGTTAAGATGAACCATTTCTGTTCTCTTGCCTAATCGAAAACAGTTTGTCCGACTGAACCATATGTCGTATATCACACACACTTTGATCTGGCTGACCGTTTCTGCTGCATTCACTAATAGCACACAGTTCATCGGAGGGAACTATATGCCGTGTATCGCACACACATCGATATGGCTGCCCATTTCTGTTGTTCTTCCTCATCACAAACAGTTTGGCTAAATCAATCATATGCCCTGCATCGCACACAACTAAACTCTGAACCGTGTTTGATGCATCGGTCATCGCAAACATTTTGGACATTTTTTATGGTTCTCTGACACCACCGTTTGCGATTATTGCATCGCACATAGTTTCTCGAAGGGTCTCTGATCGTAGTGTCGCGTTAGCAGAATCCTGCAGTAGTGTATCTTCAAGGACACCTATCCTTATATATGGTTCACCGATGAGGAAGATGAAGATGAGCCATCCCCTCCTCGTTTCAAGCAAGAAAGCATGGAGGCATTATGCAAGAGGATAATAAAGCTTGAGATGGAGAACGATGAGTTAAGGATGGATAATTTTACTCTCCGATGTAAGCTGGAGAAAGAGAACCCACTACCTCATCACCGCCACCACCTTCTTCATTACCAAAGGAGACTTGAGTATCGGGTATGGGCACTCCCCTTGGCTCGTGCCAAGCTTGTGGGAGGTGTCCTGGTATCGTACCACCACCACTATATTTGCTTTCATCTATTTTAGTTCAATCTTTAGTTTCTTTTGATTTAGTTAAATAAAAGTTTAGTTCGATCCTTTCTTTTCGAGTGCTTGCTTAGTGATCTTTTGATGTAATCGTGTATGAGATATATAATAAGGAGTAGGTTGAGTTTTGTTTCTTTACTTTCATGTTCCAGTAAAAAGAAAGGAAATAAATGAAAAAGATCATATGCTAATCTTATGGTAAGTAATGACATCACATAAGGAAAAGTATAAGTGGTAAAATTTATTGGAGATTGACAAACATAGCATTGGTCAATGATGCAATTCATGAAAGAATTAATAAGGGAAGAGAATATTCACATGAAAATACACTATATTGGACATCTTTTATGATTGTGAGCCCCCACCAAAATATTAGATGTCAAAATTGTTGATGTTGGACAAGGAAGACAACGTAATGATTTATGCTTGTTCATATTCACATAGAAGTTATATTGTCATAGATCCTTTGACATGTTGTGCTTGCCCCCTATCTTTGCTAGCCAAAAATTCTGCACTAAGTAAAGATACTACTTGTGCATCCAAAAACCCTTAAACCCAAATCTTGTTTTGAGAGTCCACCATATATACCTACCTATGGATTGAGTGAGATCCTTCAAGTAAGTTGTCATCAGTGCAAAAAGGCAATAACATTGCTTCTAAATGTGTCCGATCATTTAGTGTAAGAGAAAATTGAGCATTGTATGAACTTGTGATGGCAAAATAATAAAGGCGACAGGATGCATAATAAAGGTTGCTATCACAAGGGGCAATATAACGTGACATTCTTTTCCACTAAGAGATTGAGTATACAACCAAAAAGCGCATGGCAACCTCTGCTTCCCTCTACGAAGGGCCTATCTTTTACTTTTATTATTTATTTTTATGCAAGAGTCAAAATATCTCTCTCTATTCCTTTTTATTTTCTCTTTTGGTAAGCACCATGTGGTGAGGAAAGATCTAGGCACATATATCTAGTTGGATATAAGTGGGCATGAGTTATTATTGTTGACATCACCCTTGAGGTGAATGGGTTGGGACGAGAAACTATAAGCTCCTATCTTCCTATGTGTCTGGTTGAAACTTTTTGCTCATGGGTATGCGATGAGTGTTAGCAATCATAGAAGACTATATGATGGTTGAGTATGTGGACTTGCCAAAAAAGCTCTGATACGTGACCCTTCCTGAAAAGATGATGAATTGTAGTTACAAAGTTGACTGAGAACATAGTTTGTTGGTTTTCAATAGAGTTTATGCTTTATACTTCGATGTTGTGATGAATTGTTACTTCCTCATGAGAAGTTATATGATAAAAGTTTATACTCAAAGTTTATGATAAAAGTTCTATAATAAAGTTTATTGCTGTTATAATAATATACATGACGCTTCTATGTCCGTATTTTGTTTTCATCGACACCTCTCTCTCTCTCTAAGCATGTTGACATGTTTTTCGATTTCGGTTTTTGCTTGAGGACAAGCGAGGTCTAAGCTTGGGAAAGTTGATACGTCCATTTTGCATCATGTTTTCCTATTGTTATTAATAATGTTGTTATGCATAATAATGCTTTATGGAGTAATTCTAATGCTTTTTCTCTCATAATATGCAAGGTTCACACAAAGAGGGAGAATGCCGGTAGCTGGAATTCTGGACCTGAAAAAGCTACGTTAGAGTTACATATTCTGCACATCTCCAAATGAGCTGAAAAACTTCACGGAGATTTTTTATGGAATATATAAGAATTATTGGAGCAAATAACTACCAGAGGGGGCCTACCAGGTGGGCACAACCCACGTGGATACGCCAGGGCCCCCAAGCGCGCCCTGGTGGGGCGTGCCCTCCTTGGCCCACCTCTATTGCCCATCTTCTAGTATAGAAGTCATCTTTACCTAGAAAAAATGAGGAGAGGACTTTTGGGATGAAGCGTCACCATCTCGGGGCGGAACTTTGGTAGGAGCACTTTTGCCCTCCGGCGGAGCGATTCTGCCGGGGGAACTTCCCTCCCGGAGGGGGAAATCATCGTCATCATCATCACCAACAACTCTCCCATCTTTGGGGTAATCTCCATCAACATATTCAACAGCACCATCTCCTCTCAAACCCTAGTTCATCTCTTGTGTTCAATCTTTGTACTCGAACCTTAGATTGGTACTTGTGGGTGACTAGTAGTGTTGATTACATCTTGTAGTTGATTACTGTATGGTTTATTTGGGGAAGATTATATTTTCAGATCCATTATGCTATTTAATACCCCTCTGATCTTGAGTGTGATTATCATTTGTGAGTATTTACTTTTGTTCTTGAGGTCACGGGAGAAATCTTGTTGCAAGTAATCATGTGAACTTGATATGTGTTCGATATTTTGATGACATGTATGTTGTGATTCCCTTAGTGGTGTCATGTGAACGTTGACTACATGACACTTCACCTTATTAGGGACTAAGGGAATGCATTGTGAGTATTTATTAGATGATGAGTTGCGAGAGTGACAGAAGCTTAAACCCTAGTTTATGCGCTATTCCGTCAGGGACCGATTTGGATCCAAAAGTTTAATGCTATGATTAAAAATTATTTAATACTTTTCTCGTAGTTGTGGATGATTGCGAGGGGGTTAATCATAGGTAGGAGGCTTGTTCAAGTAAGAACATCACCTAAGCGCCGGTCCACCCACATATCAAATTATCAAAGTAGCGAACACAAATTGAATCAACATGATGAAAGTGACTAGATGAAATTCCCGTGTACCCTCAAGAACGCTTTGCTTATTATAAGAGACCATTTTGGCATGTCCTTTGCCGCAAAGGGATTGGGCTACCTTGCTGCACTTTATTTACCGTTACCATTACTTGCTCGTTACAAATTATCTTGCTATCAAACTACTCATCACTTATAATTTCAGTGCTTACAGAGAATACCTTGATGAAAAACACTTGTCATTTCCTTCTGCTCCTCGTTGGTTTCGACTCTTACTTAACGAAAGGACTATGATTGATCCCCTATACTTGTGGGTCATCAAACCATACTGGGCTTCTAATTATGAGGACGAGGATTAGCGAAGCTCTAATTAGTCAACTAGGACCAAATAGAACACATGAACTAGAAGAACTAGAGGAGGCTCCAAAAACTTGTATGTAGAAAAGGGCCAATACCGCAAGTATATATAGGTTAGGAGGAGAGGAGGGGGTGCCACAAGAGGGAGGGAAAGTCCCATCCTTGGCTGGCCAACGAGGAGGGGGACTCCCCCTCCGATTCCGCCTCCCTCTCATCTTTCCATGGGGAGAAAGAGGCACCACCCCTGTTGGGCCCAAGTGGCCCAAGTGGTTTTCCACCACTTGGCCTTTTAAGGCCCTTTGATATTTAAATTAATATAAAAGCCTTCTAAATACTTTTAGGCCATTATATATATATAATTTAACATCCCTAGAAACATTTTCCACCTATATATATATATTAATCGGTAATACCCAATATTCACCGAAACCTGTGATGCATTGATATCCTCCTAAGTCTTCATCATGCTGACTATTACCGAAATACTCATTATCGGTTTTGTTCTTCTTTCTTGTTATTGTGTTCTGGCATCTCCGTGACGTAGTCGCCTGTGTCTGGAGAGACGATAATGGATGTCATCACCAAGAGGGCCCTAAGAATATCTCTTCGTCGTCGGAGGAGCAAATCCCACTCTCGAGCTATCTAGTTCCTTGTCAAACTTTCAGATGAACCTGTAAGTTGTCGTTATGATCACCGTGTTACAGGTGACATTTGAGCAACCCCAAATTCCATCGTACGGTAAGAATTGACTATGATACTCTCATGGTCTAAGGAGCAAGATCACTTGTTAACACTCTGTGTTATTATAATTGAATACAATAGATATTAATCCAATTCACAACAAACAAGTTTGGGTTGATTCAATATGATCGTTCTTTTAATGTCATAATCTCAATGTTGTTTTAGGACTATCGTTACACTTGTGATATCCTAAGATCCGGTAAACGTGGTCACCAACAACACTTGAGCTAGTCCCAAAGGCAAGACTAGGAACCTTTTCATTTACTGTTTATCATTTCACATGTGCATATGAGTTTTCCACTGAATTGCATATTCCGGGATCATAGCAGTTATAACATAGAATATAAAATCTATAATTATGAATATGGAAATATAGTAATACAAATATTATTGCCTCTAGGGCATATTTCCAATAGTACCCCACTTTCATAGAGTCAATAATCTAGTTAGCACTTTTAAGTTTTTACACCAATGGAAATCCGGTGTCAGTCCATGCTTTGCTTGTGGTATAGACTTCGTCCTATCGAATCTGATAACTTCAGATTCGTGTGTATCATTTGCATTTCTATGCATCTGTCATGCTTCCACATGAATTCATAATTTATGTGAAATAAGCTTACTATATATTGAATCACTGGCAAGACCATTCATTCCTTAGATTGAGCCATAAAACCACTATATGAGAACAATATTCAACTTGCACAATCATCTAGAAACCATACTAAGTTCATAAATGAACCTTTGATTCACCACCCTCTATTTTTGCTTCTAAAGCGACAATATACTTAGCCTTCTACTATAGAATTCACCATAGTAACTTTCTTGGACAAATTCCAACTTACTGTGCCACCATAAATCATTTAATTTAAATCAAAATTCGCTTGGAGCACCGGTTGAAGATTTTTGTCAATGTACTACTTACATCAAGCATGTATTGATGTAACTTCTTACAACAATCTCTTCATTTTCTCCGTATGCAAGAAACATGTCGTCAGTACTCAACAACATTTTCACTGTTGTCATATGATCAACAATTTGACCATTCCAGTAACTTTACTCACAACTTACTTGGAGTACTGGACATATCTGGTATATTTACATACCATGGAATTAATACAAGTGTGACTGAAATCATGTATTTCACTCATCAGTATTTTAAGATACTGATTCTTGCTAAGAACTCCTTCCATGTGACTTCGACAAGAAACTCTTCTTGACATTTTTCATACTAAACAACTTTAGTCCTTTGTCAATATGTATTTTCATTAAGCCCGATTAGACACTACTATCTCCATAGATTATTATGTCTAATACAAGGACTACGTTGCATAAGTACTTTACTAAAAAACTATTTTGAATAAAATGTTAAACTATGTCGAGACATTTACTTCCAATCAACAGTGTGTCATGCACACATAGTGTTTAGAAATATTATCATGCTCCCACTTACTTTCTTGTAAATACAAGCATCTTTGTTTCTATTGATGAAATCATATTATATGATCAATTCATAAAAACAAAGATTTTAACTCCACTATGCTTGCTTTAAATCATTACTGGATCTCTTGAAGTTTGCACACTTACTAGCATCCTCTGGATCGGTAAAAGTACCTTGGATCGTATCAAATATACAACCTTGGTTCTATTTCCATCTCATGGAAATCATTTTAACATCCATCTATTATATCTCATAACTGAAATATTTAGTACTCCCTTTGTCCGAAAAAACTTGTCCCAGACTAAGGGAGTAATTTCTAGTGTCATCTGAACTAACTTTAAGTATTATTATATTGAGACAATCTCGTCATAATTAATTCCTTGATCATTGTCATAGACTATTTGCAACAAGTCAAGCATTATAACATATTTTTATCTTTGTCAATCTATAGATCCATCACTCTAATTTTAGACTTTAGTTCTTTTAGAGGGTCTATCAAGTTTTAAACTTGAATTATGTGTATGATGCTATCTTGGATTATTTTGGCATATAGCCAATTCCGGAGTCAGGGCCCATCAATGCTTCTTTGTGTATTATATGTTCATTGTTTGTTTGAACAATATGTCTTCTGCATACCATGCAGGTCTGCATGAATTTTCCCAACCTATATAGTTCAGATGCAAGTTCCACCGAAATCACTACATCTTATATATGTAGAAGCTTCTGTATCAGTCAAAGTATGAAATACTAGAACCAATTCTAGCGTTTCTTTTCTTTGACCCAATCACAAAGATTCTGTAATCTCATCGATTTGCACTATCCTCCCACTCACTATTTTGTACAAAACTTTTTCTTCAAAATTACCGCACTCTCTAGCAAAACACTTTGCCTTGGCGAAGGGATAGATGAATACCCAATCATTTGGGATAACTTACAAAGTGGCACTTATTGAATGAATTTGATGGCGCTCTTTTAGTGTAAAAGCCACATTCCTTAAAGCATCACATGAAAAGTATATTGCCAAAATAACTAATGTCATCTTTGATCGGACCATGTCATACATAGCTTGATTACATCTTTTCAAAACACTCTACTCTTAGTAGTGTTCCTAGGAGGTGCAAGCTATAAAATTCTTTTACAGCTCATCAGACATTCTCAAAATTTGTAACTCAAATATTCTTTTCTGCAATCCAACTGTAGAAACATAATTTTCTTGATACAATAATTTCCACTTCATTCTGAAAACCTTTTGAAACATATTAAAAGATCCAGATTTATGTCTCAATTACTAAATATAAGTATCTATTTGAGTCATCCTTGAAGATAGGTAAATCCACTACTTGCAACAACACTTATTGGACTGCATACATCGATATGCATATTTCCAATTATTTTGTTGCTTTTTCTTGGCGTGTGAATGGTATTTTAGTTTACTTCACTATTTGGACAAAAGTTGCAAGTGTCAGATGATTCGTAATCACATGACTCCAAAATCCATCACTATGGAATTTCTCTATGCGGGTTTCTCCAATGTGACTAAATGCAGTGCCACACTTTAGTATTTTAAGTCTTGCAACATTTAACATGAGTGTTATGGATGTTCAATTCATCAACATTCATTACTTACATCCTATTCACAATAGGAGTTTGAGCCTTTTGTTCATTACATCGAACAACTATTGTTCTCTTATGAACAACCTCCTTGCAACTTCTATGCAATGGGCTAGAGTGTATGAAACTCTAAAATGAATTATGAAAATAAATTCGGAGGTAATATATTGATGAAAAAATATCACAACTTCTATGAAATTTTCATCACATGTTTTAACCTCATTAATTTGTTGGTCATTAGGTTGTACTAATTCTTGCATCGATTCGCAACAACATGCAACCGAGTCGGTATCCTTGTGATCAACTTTTAACCACAATTCCCGAAGAATTTAGTGTTTAATAGTTTAATCACGATTCTCAATAATCACTCTTTACATGACCAACTTTCTCTACATCTTATAACTTGTATGACATTCGTAACTTAGTTGGACATCCCAGCCTTCTTTTCTTTCCGCCTCTAAACTTCTTATAGTTTTACAAAGGGATAATTAGATTTATGCCCCTAGTTGTGTCCCACTCATCTATTTTACCCCTAATTTCCAAAAGTCATCAGTTCTGTCCAAGTCACTTTGCTCCTCTTATGCTTTTGCCCTTTGACCGTTTGACCGTTAGTTTGGAAACTTCATAACTAATTCATACTAAATCAGAAAAATGCAAATAAGATATCAAAATGTTCAGAAAAACATCACCTATATGTCAGTGTCATTTGCATTCATGAAAAAAGTGTTGGAAAGTGCACATCCGAGTTTTAGCTATTTTGATACCACCATGAATAGTAAACTCTGAAAAAATCTAAAAAATAAAAAAAAATGGTGGCAAAGAACGACAAATGTCCTAAGTGATTGCAAAGTTTCATTAGGGAACGACATTCATGGAAGTCGTGGCAAAAAAATAATCTATTTTGGAGTGTTGATTGTTTTTTTTTGTCGCGGCACCCATGAATGTTATTCCTTGATGAAACTTGGCAGGCACTTGAAACATTTGTCATTCTTTGCCACCAAATTTTTTTTGAACTTTTTTAGATTTTACTATTCATGGTGGTAGTATAAGAGCTAAAACTCGGATGGAAACTTTCCAATACGACATATAGGTGATGTTTTTTGAACATGTTGGTATCTTATTTGCAATTTTTTGATTTAGTATGAATTAGTTATGAAGTTTTCAAACTGATGGTCAAACGGTCAAAGGGCAAAAGCATAAGAGGAGCAAAGTGACTTGGAAAGAACCGGTGACTTTTGGGAATTAGGGGTAAAACAGACGGGGGGGCACAAATAGGGGCATAAATCTAATTATCCCTTTTACTAACAATATTTCTCCCACTCAACAAAAGAATCATCTAACTTTTTAAGAGTGGCGCGAGCCCCGAACTTCCCTAGGCATGTAAGTCTCATTACATTCTTTGGTTTTGTTCTTTCTCTTTAAGTTCTCACCATCAACTCATGACTGGCGTTCTTCCGTGTCTTATGCATTTCAGTCTCAAACATAGTTGAACGTTTCCCTAGAACTTGCAAACAAAACACCTTTTTAGATATCGCATATCTTTTAATCTTTGTTTGTTTCTAAAAGAAATTTTCAAGTCTAGCTAAGAATATCACATAACTATCCCAAACATTTTTGAAGTTCGGGTTTCTCGAAAGCAAGCAAACCGTAATGCAACTGTCGCTTTTGGATTGAAGGATGTGAGTCCCATCATCCATAGCATTAGCAGGAGAGCATTACAAGCATGCAGTAGGACAAAATCCTTCTTGGCACTCTTAGAGGACGATCCTCTGAATCATAAATATTCGACCAGATAAATAACAGTCAATCAATTTCAACAAAAAAGGTGAAAACCGTGAGCCATAATTCTACAACTATAAAGCAAACTGCACATAGACATCGTTCATAATTAATTTGCACTAGTTATTAAACTTAATTAATATATAAATGTGCTCCCCCTCAAACCAATATCTCTCATAATTGATAGTGAGTGATTCAAGATCCGAAACTAGTTCTCAGCCATTGATGTGGACATCACTGATGACGGGAATTTTGACCAGTGGGCAAACTGTTGCCGATCATATCACCATATGATTCTTGTTCATCTTTTGGTGCTTTGTGCTCCGATCTCGGAACAATTCTGCTAGAACTTCAAGACAACCGAGTGCTATCTGTCGACATGGTCTAACCAGTCCCGTGTTACACCTCACATTCCATTTGTACTCATGTGGACATGACGCACTTCGAAATGCAACGTGTTATAGACGGTTGCAACACTGGGAAGAGCACCTTTTAACTTGATATTTGCTATGGGAGATCACACTAATATTCGACTACTGCACAATCAAAGGGTGCAAACAACAAAGGGATAAACATCTCATGTAATTCATAAAAACATGATATGGTATAGCCCTGGGTGTCGGGAATCTTCATGATCATCTTCAATCTTCACTTGAAGCGTGGTGACGGCCAATATTTCGTTGTCATGGCAATGATTTCAAAAAATGTTGCCAGGATGACAATTTCAGAATATGTTGTCGCGGCGACCATATCAGAAAATGTTGCCATGGCACCAAATTCAGATATTCCGTTGTGGCACAAATTTATAGCTCATCATCCCGCGCCAAGTACACCATCTCCTCCTCACGGTCCTTCGTGTACAGTTGCCATTGTCACTTGAAACATGTAGGCTATCTCTATGATATTTACATTAATGTGGCAATCTCGTGGCTTCATCCATCATGTCGTGACGCGCAGGTCACTTGACATTACAGCATATGACCATCTCATACATAAACTCATTATCCTGATGAAGGCTATACTACATCATATGCATACTCTGCAAAACCAAGTTAGACGTCCTCTAATCGGTTTTAGCAAAATATTAGTTACGAGGTTAACCAGTTTTAACAAGTAATACGAGCTACATGCATCCACAATTAACGCAATGATTCTTGATGCTAGATTAAGTTTCCGTGTGTGTGAAACAAGAGACTTAATTAGATATCTCTAGCCCCACACTAAACTTTGTCAATACGCGTGACCCCTAGAAGATCATCCATCTTCGGCACCCATCTTGTGTATGTGACGGTTTACTATTCTCAACTATGGTGAAGCACAAGGAACTATTAGCAGATCATCGACAACCAAAGCTGATCGATTGTCAGAACCTTGTGAAAAGCGACACCATGTTGCCGATGAATTGAACCGAAGCAACACTCGAGGGAGGCATAGCAAGAACATCAACCCTCACAATCACATGTGATTTAGATCGCAACCTGCATTTACTCATAAAATCGCTCATGATGTCACTGTTGGGAAACGTAGTAGAAAAGAAAATTTTCGCACCTACGATCACCCAAGATCAACATGAAGATGCATTATGGCTTGGGATCACGATTGTTACCGTCACCGAGTTGCAGCGGAAGAAGAATGTGTCGGTGTAGATCGTACTTGGAGTCCCTCGAACCGTCAATGAACGATCCCCCGTACACCGTCCATGAACGGCCCCTCGAACCGAAGACCAATAGCACGGCCTCTCTACTTGGTTGCAAGCGTGCAGCACTGATAGCCCACAAGGATAGGGGATCACAACAATTTTCAAGGGTAGAGAATTCAACCTAAATTTATTGATTCAACAAAAGAGGAGTCAAAGAATATTTGCAAGTTGAACTATTGATACCAAGACATACGCTTTTGGTATACTCGTAAGTCGCCTTTATTCACATCCAGTTACGAAACGATGTTCAACAACCCCAAAGTAACCATCCGGTACGTTGGCATACAATATTTTCATGATTTAAGAAACTACGCCAATGTGAACAAGATATATGAAAATGTCGATAACATAACAACGAGGACATATCTGATTAATTCATAAGTTGGGTTTATCCAACTCTGTTGTCACAATGATAATTGTGTTCTCATTTATTAATAGCATACTAGTAATGCTCATGATCAAGAAAACAAAATCATCGTCAATACATGAGCTAGTCTTAGAGGAATGACTAGGGATCAATTGGTGTTTACATTTCCAAACATGTATTTGAGTTTTACTCTAAATCTCATATTCAAAATTAATAAGATTGTAGCACAGAAATATAAACTTAATAATGAATATGAAAATATAATAATACAAATATTATTGCCTCTAGTGCATATTTCCAACACATGTGCCTTATTTCGTCGACGTCAACGCAGTGCCGCTGCTTTTCTCGGAGTCTGCATCGCCACAGCTTATCCGGACGCGGACACATGGTGTGGAGCAGCTTGGTGCCTGCATGCTGTTCGCTGGCATTTCTCAACCAGGCGAGCCGTCATATGACGACGCAAATAGGCAGATGTTTGAGATGATCCACGACGGAGGTTGAAGCTGCTACAAGGACGGGCACTTGGAAGACTCAGAGGACACTGAGATGTTGAGCTTGGGGATGGAGGATTTGGATGACGATGCATGGTTAATTGTGCAAAGTGTCCTTGATAAGATGTTGGAGCACATGGAGGCCGAGCCGGAGGAGGATGATGAGGAGGAGCCGGTGGCGGAGTGAGCGTGTAGGCTTGGATAGTGGAACGGTAGGACAAAAAATCTATTTTCTTTTCCTTTGCATGGACTGTCGAACTAAGATTCTTTTATGATCAGACATGTAAAATTCATGCATACTTGCTTCTTTTTGGTTATGATTGGGCGCTCTATGCATTTGAATTTGAAATTGGTCTAACCTAGGAGGAAGTTTAGGTGAGGCGGTTGATTTGGGGTAGCGTTGGAGGTGGCATAGACGAGCAACTAGCCGGTGGTGATCGTTTTTTTTTGCGGGGGAATTTGAGAGCTTTATTCAACAAAATGAATTCGCCGAGCAGTCAGCCGGGAGGCTGCTGATCAGGAAGCTAGGGGTAGAGTCCAACCAGCTTTCGGTCACATTAAGCGAACAAGCTTGCTTAGCACAAAGGTGTGCAGGACCGTTAGCTGGTCTCGATACATGTTGAATTACAAAAGAGAAAAAACTAAGAGAGAGCTCTCCAACTTCTGCCAGAATAGGTGCTATCACCGAACGGTCGGTGAGGCGCGAGTTCTAGAGGTTGACCACCTCTAGACAGTCGGTCTCTAAGATGACATGTGTGTAGCCGCGTAAGGAAGCAAAAATCACACCTTCCTTGAGAGCTAGGGCCTCGGCGATGAGGGGATCCGTAACTCCGGGAAGGGGCTTGCACCATGCGCCCTTTAGAGCCGAGAAAGACCGAGCAACTCCACCTGCTCCTGCATGCCCATCATCCAAATGTGTAGCCGCATCTGTGTTGATCTTGATGGTAGCATCAACTGGTGGTTGCCAACCATAACCAGGCAGTACCAAGATGAACTGTTTAGGCAGTTCTAGGATGGCGAGGTCCTCCCTGATTCTTCGAACGAAACTGGCTGGATCCATCCCGTCCCTATCGTGTGTCAACCGGTTGCGCGACGTCCAAATAGCCCACATAACCGTGATGATGATCGCTCGTTCTCTCTCGGAGAAGCGAGGATCACATAAAATGTCTCGAGCCCATGTGTGTGGGTGCAGCCGCGGGGTATGGATGTCAAAGAGCAACCGGGCTTCTTCCCAAAACCGGCGTGCATGGGAACAGAGCAGCAGCGCATGCTCCAAATCCTCCTCCATGGCGAGACAGGCCTTGCAGGTGCTTGTTTGTCGAATATGACGACGGTGTAAGGTGCTCTCACCTGGTAAAATGCCCCTTAACACCCGCCACCAAAAGACTCTTACTTTTGGGACTACATTGAGCTTCCAAACATCCTTCCACATCTGTTGTTGATTCATTGAAGTGCTGGTAATCTGCCCCTCTTCTAGAGCTAGTCGCTCTTTTTGATTCACTAGAGCTCGATACGCCGATTTAACAGAATAGATGCCCGACTTCTCATGTGCCCAGGCTAAGAAATCCTCCCCTCCTCCATGCCGCAGTGGAATGTTTAGCACTATCGCAGCATCCGGAGCAATGAAGGTCTCTCGAACTAGATCACGAGGCCATGACCAATTAGATGTATCGATGAGGTCATTGACGGTTTGGACTGCCGTGTGAGATGGTCGTAGCAGGGGGGTCATGGTGTTGGTGTATAGGATCCACTTGTCCTCCCACACCCGAATAGAAGATCCATCGCCCACTCTCTTCACAAGCCCTGCGTTTAGTGCTTTCCGGCCTGATACAATCGCTCTCCAAACAGCTGAAGATGACTTTGGCACAGAGGCTTGCATGAAATCAGAGTTGGGAAAATATCTACCTTTCATAACCTTGGCGCAAAGTGAATCCGGATTGGTCATAAATCTCCATCCGTGCTTTCCCAGTAGAGCCAAGTTGAAAACTCGCATATCGTGAAAACCCATCCCCCCGCTGGGTTTGGGTGTAGCCAATTTATCCCAGGCTAACCAGTGTAAGGATCGACGATCGAGGGAACTTCCCCACCAATATTTCGCCATGCCTGAAGTCAAACTCTTACACACCTTTTTTGTCAAGAGGAAAACGCTCATGCTGAATGTCGGGATTGCTTGCACGATAGATTTGAGAAGTGTCTCCCTCCCTGCACATGCAAAAAGCCGCTCTGACCATCCATTCATCTTTCCCTGAGCTCGGTCGCCCAAATGTTCAAAAGTCCCACAGTTAATCTTGCCTGCTGCAGTGGGTAGACCGAGATACTTTTCTGAGAATGCTTCTACTTGCACGCCAAGGAGAAGTTTCAGATTCTGCCTGAGATTTTCTGGAGTGTTTGGACTGAAGTATATAGCACTCTTGCTTCTGTTAACACTTTGTCCAGATGCCTCACCGTAGATCTCAAGAATTTGATTAAGCCTTGCCGCACTGTCGGCATTTGCCTTGATGAAGATGAGACTATCATCAGCAAAAAGGAGGTACCTCACCCATGGTGCTCTGAAATTCACTCTTATGCCACGGTCGATGAACTGTCCGTAATATTTCAGAAGGGATGAGAATCCTTCGGCACATAGGAGAAATAGGTATGGCGAAGCTGGGCAGCCTTGTCGCAGCCCTCTCGATGGGTTAAAGTATGGTTGCAGCTCCCCATTTACGCGCACTGAGAAGCGAACTGAAGAAACACACTTCATGATCAGCCTCACCAGACTCGCTTGGAAGCCTAACTTCAAAAGCATAGCCTCCAAAAAATGCCACTCTACCCTGTCGTAAGCCTTCATCATATCCAGCTTAATCGCACAAGTGTAGTTTTTGCCTTTCTTCCGCCTCCTCATGGTATGAACACTTTCAAATGCAACCAGTACATTGTCGGTGATTAAACGTCCGGGGACGAAAGCACTCTGCTCCTCAATTACTATGTCATCCATGCATCTTCTCAGTCTGTTGGCTATCACTTTTGCTGCCACTTTGTAAAGCACAGGACAGAGCGCAATTGGACGATATTGTGAGATGCTCTGGGGGTGACGTACCATGGGAATTAGCGTGATGGATGTGTCATTGAAGCCCAATGGTAGTTCACCTCCATTGAGGAAATCCAGCACCGCCTCCGTTACTTCATGATGAAGTAGCTTCCAGTGGCGTTGGAAGAAGCCAGCCGTAAAACCATCCACTCCCGGCGCCTTCGACGGAGCCATTTGAAATAGAGCTTGGCGTACCTCGGAGGGTTCATATGGTTTACATAAGGCTGCGTTCATCTCCGGTGTGACCCGAAGTGGCACATGCGATAAGAGCACGTCCATGTTGTTGACTCCCTATGTCATGTACAGAGCCTGATAAAAAGCATTGATTTCAGCTTTGTCTTCCTCTTCGTTTGCACAGACCGAGCCGTCAGGCCTAGTGAGACTAGCGATTTTATTCGTTCGTTTCCGTTGCCTGGCCTGTGCTTGGAAATAAGCCGTGTTGCGGTCTCCAGCCCGCAGCCACGGCACACGAGAACGTTGCGGAGCCATATTTCCTCCAAGCGGAGAGCTTCTCTTAGTTTTTTCATGATGCTCTTCTCTTCATCTGAAGGCCCCCGACCCACTGAACGTTGCCGTAATCTGTCTAAGCGTGTCGGTGTAGATCGTACTTGGAGTCCCTCGAACCATCGATGAACGATCCCCCGTACACCGTCCACGAACGGCTCCTCGAACCGAAGACCAACAACATGGCCTCTCTACTTGGTTGCAAGCGTGCAGCACTGATAACCCACAAGGATAGGGGATCACAATAATTTTCAAGGGTAGAGAATTCAACCTAAATTTATTGATTCAACAAAAGAGGAGTCAAAGAATATTTGCAAGTTGAACTATTGATACCGAGACATACGCTTTTGGTATACTCGTAAGTCGCCTTTATTCACATCCAGTTACGAAACGACGTTCAACAACTCCAAAGTAACCATCCGGTACGTTGGCATACAATATTTTCATGATTTAAGGAACTACGCGAATGTGAACAAGATATATGAAAAAGTCGATAACATAACAACGAGGACATCTCTGATTAATTCATAAGTTGGGTTTATCCAACTCCGTTGTCACAATGATAACTGTGTTCTCATTTATTGATAGCATACTAGTAATGCTCATGATCAAGAAAACAAAATCATCATCAATACATGAGCTAGTCTTAGAGGAATGACTAGGGATCAATTGGTGTTTACATTTCCAAACATGTATTTGAGTTTTACTCTAAATCTCATATTCAAAATCAATAAGATTGTAGCACAGAAATATAAACTTAATAATGATTATGAAAATATAATAATACAAATATTATTGCCTCTAGTGCATATTTCCAACACATGTGCCTTATTTCGTCGACGTCAACACGGTGCCGCTGCTTTTCTCGGAGTCTGCATCGCCACAGCTTATCCGGACGCGGACACATGGTGTGGAGCAGCTTGGTGCCTGCACGCTGTTCGCCGGCATTTCTCAACCAGGCGAGCCGTCATATGACGACGCGAATAGGCAGATGTTTGAGATGATCCACGACCGAGGTTGAAGCTGCTACGAGGACGGGCACATGGAAGACTCAGAGGACACTGAGATGTTGAGCTTGGGGATGGAGGATTTGGATGACGATGCATGGTTAATTGTGCAAAGTGTCCTTGATAAGATGTTGAAGCACATGGCGGCCGAGCCGGAGGAGGATGATGATGAGGAGCCGGTGGCGGAGTGAGCGTGTAGGCTTGGATAGTGGAACGGTAGGACAAAAAAATCTATTTTCTTTTCCTTTGCATGGACTGTCGAACTAAGATTCTTTTATGATCAGACATGTAAAATTCATGCATACTTGCTTCTTTTTGGTTATGATTGGGCGCTCTATGCATTTGAATTTGAAATTGGTCTAACCTAGGAGGAAGTTTAGGTGAGGCGGTTGATTTGGGGTAGCGTTGGAGGTGGCATAGACGAGCAACTAGCCGGTGGTGATCGTTGGTGCGGCAACGACGAAGCAACGAAGCCGTAGCATACGTACGCTGCACTGAATTCGGCACTATATTAATACACGACCTTAAATACTCACCGAATTCCCGTGCTCGGCAGCGTCCACGAACGATGTACGCATTGAATCGTATTGATCAACTAGAACGTACCAGTAGGACCGGACGCAACGTCTACGTACTGACGTGGTCAGAATGCACCGCGGTACTCCAACGGATACACCAGTACATGCAAGAAAAGCTGTGATTTCCCTTTTGTGTCCGATTAAAGACGCTGGGCGTCGACGCGTACGCCGAGGCAAGTTTGAGCTTTGAAATGGCAGCGATTGGGTCGACCTCGCGCATGGGCTCGTAGGCGGTACCACGAGACAACAACGTAACATGGCGATGAAAACGGAGGTACGTACGTGCCCGCCATGGACGGGACTGGGCACTCGGCGCTGAAGAACACCACCACTGACTAGTCAGGCCTCAGTGCTACCCATCACCACCATCACGCACGGCCCATCCGGTCATGTTTCCTCCTCATCCATCCATCCATGATCCATCCATCCATCCTCTCGAGTCCTCACCGTTCGCGACTCCGTAGCGGGGACTCGTGTCGGTCGGTCTGGCTGGCACCAGTGCTCCTGGACGAAGGGACAGCCTGTTTTTGGGAAGGTTGTGATGATCGCCGTAGGCATGGGCGGGCCTCATTGTTGTACTGCTGCAGCAGCGGCAGGATTGGATCGAATCGGACTGGAGGGCAGGTGCTAGCGGCGCCAGCAGTGCATGCACGCACTTGATGACTGGAGCAGCGATGAGGAGCCCAGCTGGCTCCCGCTGCTCCACCTGCCACCCGCCATTGATGCCGATGTGTCCTCCCCTCCCGCCTGCTGCCACTGTGGATGATTTACTCGGATTCATTGGCCGCTGTCCCGGTTTCGCAGTACAACGCGCAAATGCATTGCACGCACGCCATGCCCGCCTGCTCGGCAATGGCCACCAGGCCACGTAGCAGTATTTGTTTATCACGTTTCGTATACTGCTTCAGCCTCACTGGCGAGACGTGCATGCATGCATCCGTCCTACCGCTTGAAATGTGATGGACTGTGCTAACCGGGGCCATCCATGCGCCTGTTTAGCTACTGTGATGTTTCATGATGTGCCGACTTCATTAGGGTCGAGTGGAATTTCTTTGAAGGATAATATTACAAGGTGCTATACGACAGACATGCATCGGGGTAGGGCAAGGAAAGGATTAAAGGACCTGAAATCCGTGTCCCCCGCCTAGACAAGTCCAAATGCGAGCCTGTCCGCTCGTCGTGCAGAGGCGTCCAAATCAGGGCACCCGTACCTAACAACAGCGTGTCCATCGGAGCACTGGCGGATCATATACTGTACTTACTCGTCATCAGCCTTGACGGACGGGTCGGCCCAGCCAGAAATGCTACGGGGCCGCCTCCAGCCATTTCAAATTCAAAAACAGAACACAATGCACCGTATGTATGAGTCGTATGACCGTAAGAAACCCACTCACCACTCAACCACAGGTAAAAATTCAGCCCAATTAGATGAGACCTCACCAGCTGCATCGGCCAACCGCAGCTGCACGTACACCACACTACAGTACACGCCAAGCACCGGAAACCTTGCCCTCGATGGGAGGTCGGCCAGAAGGGCCGGGCCAGCCAGCCCCGGCCGGCGTCCGTTCCTTCGGCAAGGGGGAACCCGGGCCCGCACATGCCACGGCCGGATCAGATCACGCACCCAGCAGGCCGCAGGCGGGGTGCCGATCTAGAAGGCGATGATGAACTGTAAAGCTGAGCGAATACCACTGCCCACACGGCCCGTGCCGGAAGAGTGGCGGGCAAAAGCGCCTCCCTCGCAAAAGCTGCGCGCTCCCCCACGCCCATCTACCCGGGTGGCCGCTCGCCCATCTACCCCGGCACGACGTCACGTCGCTCGCCCCCTTTCGCGGACGCCGCGGCGCGGATGGGATATTGGGATGGACGCGGTCAAGTAAAGTCGCCCGCGCGGCCCCACGCACGTACGCCCCGGTGGAGGGGCTGGATCCAGGGTGCCTCCAGCTGCCGCGCGCCGAGCCCGAAACCACCCGCTCCACGGCACCACGGCATTTACTACGCCCGTAAACCGCAGACGCGCCAGCCGGCATCGCACTTGCCCGTTGGATGCCACTCACTGCCTCGCCACAGCCTGTCCAAATCCAAACCAGCCTCCCTCCCCCGGCCGTATAACGGTATAAATACCACCCCCTACTGCCCGAGCAATCCACCCAGCTCCGCCAAGCTCAGCTACCCACACTTCACTCAGTAGCAGCAGCCCAGTAGTGAGAAAGAAACATCGAGTGCGCGATGAGGACGGTGGCGCTCGGCATTGTGGCCATGGCCTGCCTCGTGGCGGTGGCGCGGGGCGGCAACTTCTTCCAGGACTCCGAGATGACCTGGGGGGACGGCCGCGGCAAGGTCGTCGACGGCGGCCGCGGGCTCGACCTCACGCTCGACAAGACCTCCGGCTCCGGCTTCCAGTCCAAGACCGAGTACCTCTTCGGCAAGATCGACATGCAGATCAAGCTCGTCCCCGGCAACTCCGCCGGCACCGTCACCACCTTCTACGTAAGCATCTTCAGTAGTGCATTCTCAGACAGTCGCAGTTCATCGGCCGTTGCCGTTTCCTTATGTGATGGAAGCTGATGGTCTGTTCGTGTGCGCGGGTGTGTTTCAGCTGTCGTCGCAGGGGGCGGCCCACGACGAGATCGACTTCGAGTTCCTGGGCAACGTGACCGGCGAGCCCTACACGCTGCACACCAACGTGTTCGCCAAGGGGCAGGGGCAGCGGGAGCAGCAGTTCCGCCTCTGGTTCGACCCAACCAAGGCCTTCCACACCTACTCCATCATCTGGAACCCGCAGCACGTCATGTGAGCCTCCTTCCTTCATGGATTCTTTCCTTCCGCTCTGGAGACTGAGCCGCTCCTTGCGCATGTTGCTCGAGCTTGTCGCTGACGTGAAGGCCTTTCGGTCACGGGTGTGCAGATTCGCGGTGGACGGCACGGCGATCAGGGACTTCAAGAACCACGAGGCGCGCGGCGTGTCGTTCCCCAAGAGCCAGCCGATGCGGCTGTACGCGAGCCTCTGGAACGCCGACGACTGGGCCACGCAGGGCGGCCGGGTCAAGACCGACTGGAGCAAGGCGCCGTTCGTCGCCTCCTTCCGCAACTTCAACGCCGACGCGTGCGTCATGTCGGGCGGCGCACAGCGCTGCCCCGCGGGCACCATGGAGGCCTCCGCGGCCGGCGCAAACGGCGGCAGCGGCAGCTGGTGGAACCAGGAGCTCAGCGGCATGGGGTACCGCCGCATGCGGTGGGTGCAGAGGAAGTTCATGATCTACAACTACTGCACCGACCCCAAGCGGGTGGCGCAGGGCCTGCCCGCCGAGTGCAAGCTCCGCTGATGAGATCCTGCTGCATCTTACAAGAACCACGCATGAACCCGTCGTCTGAGATGTGTTTGGTTTCGGCTTTCGATCCCTGGGAAGGAACGAAGGAAGGAAGTGCGCGCATCAGAGCTCTGTCGGATGGTGTAAATGTAGTACCGTAGTATGCATATCGCATTCTTTCATTTGTTTCGTTGTCACACGGGGTCGATCCATGTACTTATGCAAGTTCTATAATTAGCCAGTTCCTTTTAGCCCTAATAATCCGGACATGATAGATGTGTTTGTTTCCTCATGTGTACTGTGTGCGGGGATGAGGAGGCACAGAACTACAAGAAGAAGGCGGCCAAAGTGGGCTTGGACATGGGCACCCTGTGGATCTGGACCATTGCGAAGGGGAAGTTTATCCGGCTTTAGATTATTCTAACCGAGGAAGGACACGTGCATGCTGCACGCGAGGAACAAAACAATGCCGACCGGGGGGAGGACCGACATTCATGTATCGCTCTCACCCAAAATACCCAGGAATTTTTAATTAATCGAGCGGTAACTAGATTCGTGACGCTCGGTTTTCACCGCGAGCAAGACGGTCCTCGACACAAAGGAATGCAATAGCCCGCCAGTTTCTTTTTAGGGAATCATGGTCACTTTATATTGATCTAAAATGTAAGGTACTTTCTTCGTCCGGAAATATTTGTCTCAAAATTAATAAAAAAAGATGACTTACACACCTAGACGGAGAAAATATCATGATGCTGCATCAGCCAGTTATTTCTTTTTAGAACTATCAGCCTTTTTTTGAGTCAATTACACCACTGGTGCCACAACTTGGTATGAAAAATCAGTTTAGTGCTAAAACTTGCGGTATACATTGAACTGATGCCATAACTTGGCTTTGACGTACATATACGGTGCAAATCACATTTTTATACGAACAAGATGCTGATTAGGTACGCCAACGTGGCACGGAGCCTGCTGTCAGCGACTAGCGGCATAGTGGACGTGTGGCCTGCTTTTTTGCAAAAATAAACCTCAAAATATTGTTCTCACGAAAAATACTATACCATGGCTGCAAGGGTCCACTTGTCAGCCTCCCACAAATAAATGAAAAATTGGTACGTGAGAGACTCAAACAGCTGACCTGTAGCTAGCAGCAGCGCAAGTATAACCACCTTAATAACTGGATGCTGCTGCTGTATATTTTTTGACTACTAACTAGGTTGCAGTCCCTACATCTCATTTTGCACTTCTCTTTTCAGAAATTTATAGAATATATGTAAAATATAATAGTGTGTTGTAAATAATATATATGTATAAAACAATCGTGTATGGATTTAGCATTTATCCATATATCAAATTATGATGTACATAATTGTTCTTATATAAGTTTAAAATTGTTCACAGTTTCATCCAAATATTTATGTAATATACTACAAAAATTTCATGCTTAAAGTAAGTGTTTATAAGAGTTTAAAAATGTTCACTATTAAAAGGAAATCATGTTCTGTATAAAAGTGTTCATGCTTTAAGAAAGTTTTTTATTTTACTATATATTTTCATAAATTCTTAAATAAGTTTTAAAATATTCAAAGTTTTAACAAAATATTCACGTAGTATATAAAACTGTCATGCTTTAAAAACATATATTCATATAATGTAAAAATAGTTGGCTGGGATTAGAAGCAGCGATATGTAGCACATGCCACCATGTGACCACACCACCCAACAGCGTTACTTTTTTTAGGAATTTATAAAATATATATTTTATTTCAACAAATGCTAATAAAAGTTTAGAATGTTCATGACTTAAAAAATATTAGTATATGAAAGTTTTCATTGTTACTTTTAAATTTATTTTACTTTAACGTGTGGTTACAATTTACATGTATTTTATTTTTTTAACAAAAATAACGGTGTAAACTGGGTCGCTGGGACTCCAGCCCA
Source organism: Triticum aestivum (assembly GCF_018294505.1). Taxonomy (NCBI): domain Eukaryota; kingdom Viridiplantae; phylum Streptophyta; class Magnoliopsida; order Poales; family Poaceae; genus Triticum; species Triticum aestivum. Next base: position 586,514,870 of record NC_057813.1, on the reverse strand, counting down.
CTGAAGTCAGAACGGTTGTATGCTTTTTGTATCAGTTAATCACAAGTAATGATGTTGGGTGTATTTGTTTGGCGGGCGCTACTGCATACGTCAGGTCACGTGATCGAATACCTGGATGATAATTTTTGCACAATAGCCCCCATCTGTGAGAAAAATATGGGTCTCTACCAGGTGCTTTTTCATGAGAAAAAAATATACCGATGGTTTTTCTTGCTCAAATAGCGCACACACGTCGTCGAGTCGTGCACATCGGCGTGCCTAATCAGCACCGTGTTTGTATAGAAACGTGATTTGCACTGTATATGCACGTCAAAACCAAGTTATGACACCAATTCAATGTATGCCACAAGTTTTGACACTAAAATGGCTTTTCGCGTCAAGTTGTGGCACCCGTGGTATAATTGACTCCTTTTTCTTTTGAGGGGTATTAGAGCTATCAGCCAGTTATATCGACCATGCAATAGGCCGCCAGCTAAACCTGAGACTCGGGCTGGGCCGTGCCAGATCCACACCCATCGTGCTTGTTGGGCCACGGCAAACCGTGGCTGCCATGCCACCTTCAGGCTGAACCTGCCCAAGCACGGCCCAATACAATAAATATTACACTTCATCATTTTAATCATGATTTTTAATCGCAACATGATCTTTTTATACCTCAGTACGGTAATGTAATCATCTTACATTAGTGTATAGGGGGAGGGGGTGGGGGTGTCCATGGTTCCCCGCCCTCTGAATTACCGTCACCAATGATATTCACCACCTCGGGGGCACACCCTCCTTGGCCTCGACTCGTCTCAGCTTCTCTCTTAACCTGGTTCGTGGTGGCAGCCGCGAGGGACCATGATTCTTGTTAGTCGCTGTATATTTTCGTGTCAAATGCTTCCATGTAAATAATTGACAAGCAACAACAAGACCAACATAACCTCATAGGAAGTACTAACGAGGTGATGCGATTACTGTTCTACCCTCGTCAAGACATTCCATGATTTTTCGAGTTGGTACTCCTTTTCCCAAGTATCAAAGAGGGATCGGTAGAAATGGAGGACTCATGCTAATTTTGCAATACCATACAAGAGCTCGACCATTCTATGTTCTTAGCACAATGAGTATCTCCCTGACGGGAATATGAACTTCCGATGCCTCCCATTTCTAGTTTTCTAGAGCATTCCACACCTTCACATGGCTCATGTGACCAAATGTGTCTATTCTAGCCCTTATCAACTTCGCTTATTTTATAGTGCTAATGAGAAATTTGTTCTTTCATTTGCTCCTTTGGTCTATTTCACGCTTGGAGACGAGTGCATATATATGGGGCGTGTCACCAACTAGTATCCTAGCTTTTGATTTAAGCCATTATTACTTCACCAATTTCCAAAGAATCTCTGGAGCTCGGCTGCTTCTATTTATGCGCTTGGTTACTTCATTGCACGACTCTGTTAATTACACATGATACACCCAATATTGTACATCCACTCTGTTTAGAAATAAAGGTGTATAATTATACATGTAGACCAGGATTCAAAATCTTGGGCACTAATCGTATGTACATATGTAAGTGAATCCCATCTTCAAGCACATCCTAAATTATTGCACTTAGCGTCTGTTACGGAGAATTGCCATCCTAGATCTTATTCATTTTCAAAAATTGCCATGTTCCATGGATCAAAAACTTGTAAAATTGTAATGTGACCAACAAAAATACTAAAATTTTCTCTAGAACATTGAAAAATGCAAAAAAAAAGTTATACAAAATTGTAACATGGCAAACTTACCAAAACTTGTTCTCCCACACTAAAAGACAATGTTTTTGGGAGAAAACCCTACGGCCTTGTTCGGTTTGGAAGGGTTTGAAGAGGTTTGAAAGGGATTGGAGGGGATTAAATCCCTTGCAAGTCAAAATCCTTCTCAAACCTCCCCAATCCCCTTCAATCCCTGTGGCAAGGGGATTAACCGAACATGGCCTACATGGGATTTTCAATTTGCTATCGTCCATTGCAAAAGAAAACAAATTAGTTCCATGGTATACATTTTTTTGAACATGTTTTAGTAAAAGTGTGTTGCCATGTTTCCAAAAAAAATTAGAAAACAAGAATTTATGATGGTGTATGCGATAAAAGTTTCCATAGTGGTGTGAAAACATGTATGTGTAAATAGTAAGTTTTCCATGGTTAAAGTAATAAATTTGCAATGGTCTAAATAAAAAGTTTTCCATGGTTAAAATAATAAAATTTCCATGTAAAGAAATGTAATTTTGCCATTGTCTAAAATACAAAATAGCCATGGTCCAAACAATTTTTTTGCCGTAGTGCAGAAAATAAAATTGCCATGGTCCAAAAAATATAAATTTGCCATGGTTTGGTGTGTACGAAAAACAAAGTTTCCATGATCCAAAATATAAATTTTCCATGGTTTGGTGTGTACAAAACAATTTGCCATGGTCAAGAAACAAAATAAGTTTGCCATGGTTAAAGTGATAAATTTGCCATGGTCCAAAAAATTAAATTTATCATGGTATATACTACAAAAATTGCCATGATCCAAACAAATAATTTTTTCATGTGCTGTAAAGAATATATCTACCATAGTGCAAACAATAAATTAGCGATGGTACAAAACATGTGAATTTACCATGGTATGAAGTACAAATATGCCATGGTTCGAATAATAAATATGCGTGTCCCGAAATAACTTTGCCATGGCCAAAAAATAACTTTGCCACTATTTAAAAACTAAATTTTCCATGGGAAGAAAATAAAATTTTCATGGTCTAACTTACAAAATTGCCATGGTCCAAACAATAACTTTGCCGTAGATGAAAAATATAACTCACATGGTGACAAAAATAAGTTTGCTATGGTCCAATTTACAAAAATTGCCATGGTATAAAATATAAACCTACCATGAACAATAACTATGTCGTGGAAGAAAAGTTATGTAGGTCATGCAAAAATGTGTAGAAGAACTACTTGTATCACGGAAATTGTAAACATATCATGGAAAAAATTTAGTGCACAAATCGAAAATGGCGCCCATACGGCAAAATTGGTTATGCTACTTAACATGTTTGCCATGGCAAAAGTTAAAAAAATAAGAACAATTTTTAAAGTTGCCATGTGATCAATATAAAAAAATGTCTAAAATTGCCATGAACTATAAAACATTTCCCCCCTTTTTGCCATGAAGTAGAGCTCAGCTATAGGATGTTTTTTTGCCCACCTACACATACAATATATAAAAATGATGGCAATTTTTTTGGGGTTATTACGTTTCTCTGCCATGGAAAACAAACATAACATGTTTGCCATGGAAAAACTTAAAAGTTTGTTGTAACAAATTTCTAAACTTGCCATATGACCAATTAATTGTTTTGCCAGGAACTAGAGAATATGTTCCTAACAATTTGTCATGAATTAAAGATCAACTTTACCAAGTGTTTTTTTCTTCTGCCATTGCAGATATATATACACAATGTCCAAAAAATGATGGCAAAACAAACAATACATGTGTTGCCATGGGAAACTTGCAAGATTGTTGAAAGAACAATTTCTAAAACTTGCCATCTGATCAAAACCATAACAGTTTTGACAAATATGCTATAAACTGCAAGGGAGAAGAGGAAGTACTAGAGGATTTGGTAATTGGGCGGGTTGCGGCGTGAGTTGGGGGGTGTGTGGGGGGGGCACATGCCCAATCCGACGGTTGCAGAATTAATCCTTCTTGTGACGCATTGCAGCCACGACGCGAGGCAAGTTTTTGGATTCGTTCGGTCATGATGGTGCAGGCATGGAGGATTTGGTAGTGCAATGATGGGAGGACCAAGAGGGGGAGCCACGGATCCACTGGGCTCGCCAGTGAGGTGGGCGGTGATGGCGGGGCTTAGCCTGACAAAGGTGGCGGCATGAACGAGAGGCGCTCTGGTCGGCGAGCACACGATGCCACATGACGGTGGCTCGGCCCCACCCACGACCGCCACACCCAGTGTTGGGGATATAACTATTAGGTATGACCCGCCCAGGAGGGGCCAGGTTATACCTATGGCGATTCATCATATGAAGCCCACGAGGATATTGAAGATGTCGGTTCAAGAAAAGGGCCCAAGGCCCAGGGGCGACTTAAGGCCCGTAGAAATAAACCGCCTTATGTATAAGACTTGTATTGTAAGGCATGTATAGAGAGTCACTGAGTCGGACACGTTGTCTATGAGCCGGCTGGGACTCCGAGAGCCGCTGGGCGTCAACCTGTGTATGTAAAGGGACGACCCGGCGGCGGTTCAGGGCAAGAGACAACAGATCGAAAGCTAGGTTAAGCGGATTCGCTCCCTGGTAATTGATACATAAGCAATACCACCTCAAACTGGATTTGGCCTTTACCTTCACCGCAAGGGGCCGAACCAATATAAACTCCCGTGTCCTTTGTCCCGTTTAACCCCTTTAAGCTACCTAGTTGTGATGGCTCCATGACTAAGTCCTTTTGCTAGGACACCTGCCGTGACTATTCAACGACAGTTGGCGCCCACCGTGGGGCCAGTGCACAGTGGTTTCAAGTTCTTAAAGGGCAGCTTCGAAGGGCTCAAGGGATACGCTGTGGGCCGGATGACCAAGAGTCATCGTGGCAAGCTCTATATTGACGATGTAGGCTGGGGCCCCGATGTCGGCTCAATTAAGTACGGGTACCGGGTCCCCTTCAGCGGCATCCACGTCTTCATCGGCAAGATCGGCGATTCGGGACCTGAGCTGGACATCTGCACCAACATCATCGAGACAGCTCAGCTGCGAGAACCGCCCGAGCTCAGCCCGCCATGAAACGTGCCTTTGTGGGATGCATCCATAGAGCGGAATTTGATGAAGAATCTATGTCTGGCGGTGAGACGGCCATCTACTCTGATGGTGAGTCGTCCACGGGCGAGACTACTTGTTGTATCAACTGCAAGATGGTGGGCTTGGGGTCTATTCCGATGGCGACAACATTCTGGGCCCCTATGAGCCGCCAAACAGAGTTGGGATCTTCATGGCTGGTACGCAGCCTGGGCAAAATTCTTCAACCGCAGTGGCAATGACTTCTTGGTCAGCGACGGTGATGGCAGCCGGGGTAAGAGGCCCTGTGCACCCGCCGGCTCAGGTTTTGATGGCTTTAATGGATAAATTGATAGATCTGTTGACGGTCGTGGTCAACCCGGCGAATCAAGCTCAGCATGACGCGGAGGTTGCAAAGTTACGCGATGAGGTAGCCCTAGCCAAGGAAGACCTGGCGACAAAGGACGTCAGGATAACCGCAGAACGGGCTGCTCTGGATGCTCAGGCCCAACAGACCCAGTCAGAGACTTTTTGACTTATGATGGATCAAAACGCTTCAAATGAAATCATGAGGAGGAGGCACCAGTCTCGTCTACCTCTGGTTTACGAGGCGAGAAACCTCTTTTGCACGCCAAGAGCGGGGACCAGTAACCCATCAGAGATAAACCGGGCTGCAGCACCTGGAGTTGGAATGCCAGTTCAGCCACGCATGACGGAACCCCCTCATGTGAACAGCGCTCACCTCAACATGTCCCAACTCCACCGGGTCATTACTACAATCCCTTGGAAAACATGATTGCTGCGGCAGCACGATTGGCGGCTCTCCCGGTGGACGATGGCTCTCCGGCAGCGGTTGAAACACGAAAGGCTAGAGATCTTCTTCAGACAACATTGGTGCAGCAGGAGGCATAGTCTTACAGTCGGGATAGGATTCACTCGACCCCTCGCCCGAGCCAGAGTTATAGCAGGCACATGGACTCACCAGCCGTTTCAAGCAACGCCCAGCGCCGTGACCAGCCACATGGGCATGACCCAGCGCGTGATGGAGCTCATCATTTGGTCGATCAGGACAGAGTGCATCAAGAGGCTGAGCAGGCGGCTCACCAGCCCCTTCCGGTTTATCCAACGGCTTCCGTTGAGCCAGGCGTAACCTCTAGATCTACAGGTGTACCCTGTTTGGTGTCGGCTCTACGTAATGAGTGTTTGCCCAAGGATTTCAAAGGACCTCGTAAGGTGCCTAATTACATAGCCGACTTACCCCCTGAGGCGTGGATTGAAAGTTATGAGATGACCATGGAACTGTTGGAGGTCAGTGACGCTGCGTGCGCTAAGTATTTCACCATGATGCTGGATGGAACGACTCATACTTCGTTAAAAGGGTTGCCGGCTAATTCCATCGGGTCGTGGGCTGAGCTAAAGGCCCGGTTTATTCAGAGCTTTAAAGACACGTGCAAACAGCCCATGTTGATTGTGGACGTGGCTACTTGCACCCAAGAGGAGGGTGAATCAACAACCCATTGGGTGCGCCGGGTCAAAGCTATCATACATTCATCTGATAACATGGATGCCGGCTCTGCAGTCTTAATGTTGGAGAAAAATTGCCGTTTTTGTCTCTTAAGCAGAAGCTGGGGTGGCTCAAGCGCGATTGTAATGATATGGGGAAGCTGATGGCGGCTCTAATCAAATATGCCGACTCTGATAGTACCAAGGACCCCGAATCTGATGATGAAAAGACGGGAAAGGGAAAGAAGAGTGGCAACGCCAAGGGTCCGCAGCATAACCCGGCGAATCAGGGGGGCACCAGTAAACGCAAGGCTGATGGTAACCCGATGTTTGTGGCTAACACCAATGCACAAAGCAATAATCATCGTCGTAAGGGGAGGCCGCCTCCTCGGACTGGTGGATCAGGTCCTACCCTTGAGCAATTGCTGAACGAGCCCTGTCCAAAGCATGGCACGCAGGAGAAACTAGCTACTCACCTTTGGAAAGACTGTTCCATTATGAGGGCATTGAAAATTCCGACTCATTTCACAGCAATCATGGGCCGGGCGGTGGCTTAGGCGGCGGTGGTTCTCATGGCCCAAGTTATGGAGGTGGCGGTTCTAATTCCGGCTTCCAGGGCCACCAAGGTAATCAGGGTGGTTATAATCAAAGTAATTAGGGTGGTTATAATCAAGGTAATCAAGGTGGTTACAATCAACAGTCCGGCCAGGGGGGTCAGCAGCAGCAGCAATCTGGATATCAAAGTAATCTGAAGCAGTTGAATAGTGGGCAGTATCACGTTTTCACCACGAGTATGCAAGCGGGACCAGAAGCTCCACAAGCGGGTTGTGAACGCCGCTGAGCCGACAGTTCCTCATTACTTGTGATGGTCTGAGCAGCCCATTATGTGGACTCGAGCGGATCACCCACCCCGGGTCGATAACCCGGGTCACTTAGCTTTAGTGGTGGCGCCTCAAGTTTGTGGATACAAATTCACTAAGGTACTCATGGATGGAGGTAGTAGCATTAATATCCTTTATTATGAGACTTTCTATCTCATGGGGTTAACTGATAAAAATCTTAAGACATCCAATACTATTTTCCATGGAGTGGTGCCTGGTAAGTCGACATACCCTGCAGGCAAGATTGAGCTGGAAGTGGCCTTTGGAGATGAGCACGATTCCAGGGTTGAGAAGTTAATCTTTGAAGTAGTCAAAAACAGGAGCCCGTACCACACTCTGTTTGGACGGCCGGCTTATGCCAAATTCATGGCACGGCCGTGTTATGTTTAACTACAACTCAAGATGTCGGGTTACAAAGGGACCATCCTAGTACATGGGAGTCGGAAGGTAGCCCTTGAGTGTGAAGAAGGTGATGTTGCTTATGCTGAGTCTGTCTGTGCAACAGAGGAATTGAAGTTTTACAAGAATAATGTTGACCCGGCGGATATGCGTCTTTGAAAAAGCCAATTACAGAGCATGATCCGGTGCTGAAGTTTAAGTCGGCCGATAACACCAAGCTGGTTGATTTTGTTCCTGGCAACTCATCCAAGCAGTTCAATATCAGTGCTAACTTGGATCCCAAATAGGAAAGCACGCTCATCGAGTTCATCCGTGAGAACCGGGACATCTTTGCATGGAAACCTTCTGATATGCGAGGTGTATCGAGGGAACTCACTGAGCACACTCTCAATATTGATCCAAAATTTAAGCCGGTCAAGCAATTCCTTCGTCTCTTCAATGAGGAGAGGCGTAAGGCCATTGGTGAAGAAGTGGCCCGGCTCTTGGCGGCTGGGTTCATTGTTGAAGTTTTTCATAGGGAGTGGTTGGCTAATCCAGTGCTGGTGCTTAAGAAGAACGTCACTTGGCGTATGTGTGTGGACTACACGGACTTAAACAAGGATTGTCTGGTTGATCCTTTTGCTCTCCCTCGTATTGATGAAATCATTGATGCTACGGCGGGTTGTGAGCATTTGAGTTTTTTGGTTGCTTATTCTGGTTATCATCAAATCAAGATGGCAGTTAAGGACCAGGAGAAGACAACTTTCATCACTCCCTTTGGAGCCTTCTGCTATGTGTCTATGCCTTTCGAAAAAAGTGCCCAGGCGACTTATCAGCGATGTGTGCAGAATTGTCTCCACAATCAGATTGGGCGTAATGTTCATGCTTATGTGGAAGATATTATGGTGAAATCCAGATAAAAGGAAACTTTGATAGATGATTTGAGGGACACCTTTGACAATCTCTGGGTCTACAAGATGATGCTTAACCCGGCCAAGTGCATTTTTGGTGTGCCTGTAGGCAAGGTTTTGGGTTTTTCGGTTTCTAACAAAGGCATTGAGGCTAACCCGGAGAAGATCAAGGCCATCACCTCCCTGGTAAACCGGCGTGTATCAATGATGTTCAGCGTCTGGCGGGTCGTATTGCTGCCTTAAGCCGGTTCATAAGCCGGTTGGGTGAGAAGGCCATACCGCTGTATCAGATGATGAAGAAAACAGATAACTTTGTCTGGAGTGATGCTGCTAACGACGCGTTTGAGGACTTGAAGAGGCAGCTAGCTGAGCCGCCAGTCCTTGCTGCTCCCATTGATAAGGAGCCATTATTATTATATGTGGCCGCTAACACCCAGGCCATCAACGTAGCCATTGTGGTGTAACGGAAGGAGGCTGGGAAGGAATATCCGGTTTAACGACCGGTTTACTACATCAGTGAGGTACTTATTGAGTTCAAGCAGAGGTATCCACGTTGGCAGAAGCTCGTTTATGGGGTGTTCATGGCCGGACGGAAGCTTAGACAATATTTTCTGGGTCATCCCATCACCATGGTCAGTTCTGCTCCCTTAGGGGATATTATTCAAAACATAGAAGCCACAGGACGGGTAGCCAAGTGGGCCATTGAGCTTGGGACTCATGGTTTGAAGTATATGCCTCGCACTACCATCAAGTCTCAAGAACTGGTGGATTTCATCAACGATTGGACAGAGCTGCAGATGCCTGAAGAGAAGCCAGATAACACATATTGGACTATTCACTTTGATGGGTCCAGGCAATTGGAGGGTGAGGAAGTCCTGGACTAGGGGGTCCTCGGACAGCCGGACTATCTACTTGGGTCGGACTGTTGGGCTATGAAGATACAAGATAGAAGACTTCTTCCCGTGTCCGGATGGGACTCTCCTTTGCGTGGAAGGCAAGCTTGGCGATTCGGATATGTAGATTACTTTCTCTGTAACCGACTTTGTGTAACCCTAGCACCCTCTGGTGTCTATATAAACTGGAGGGTTTAGTCCATAGGACAAGGATAATCTCATAGGCTAGACTTCTAGGGTTTAGCCATTACGATCTCGTGGTAGATCAACTCTTGTAATACTCATATTCATCAAGATCAATCAAGAAGGAAGTAGGGTATTACCTCCTGTCGGTGTCAAAACCGGCGGATCTCGGGTAGGGGGTCCCGAACTGTGCATCTAGGCGGATGGTAACAGGAGACGAGGGACACGATGTTTTACCCAGGTTCGGGCCCTCTTGATGGAGGTAAAACCCTACGTCCTGCTTGATTAATATTGATGATGTCTGTTATAAGAGTAGATCTACCACGAGATCAAGGGGGCTAAACCCTAGAAGCTAGCCTATGGTATGATTGTTGTTCGTCCTACGGACTAAAGCCATCTGGTTTATATAGACACCGGAGAGGGCTAGGGTTACACAGAGTAGGTTACAACGGTAGGAGATCTACATATCTGTATCGCCAAGCTTGCCTTCCACGCCAAGGAAAGTCCCCTCCGGACACGGGACAAAGTCTTCAATCTTGTATCTTCATAGTCTGGGAGTCCGGCCGATGATGATAGTTCGGCTATCCAGACACCCCCTAGTCCGGGACTCCCTCAGTAGCCCCTGAACCAGGCTTCAATGACGACGAGTCCGGCGCGCATATTGTCTTCGGCATTAAAAGGCGGGTTCCTCCTCCGAATAATTTATAGAAGATTGTGAACACCAGGATAGTGTCCGGCTCTGCAAAATAATTTCCACATACCACCGTAGAGAGAATAATATTTACACAAGTTCAATCTGCTGACGCATTTGATGGTGTGACGTCACACCACTACCAAGCCTTTACTTAAATTGTTTTTATTGTACCACCTCAGCGCGTTTAGTGAAGCGGTTTCCTTGGCACGTCTTGTTGGAGCAAAGACCGTGTTCCCCATATTCCGGGATTCCCATCAATACGGACGTGGGTAACCCAACCGCGCCATTGATTGCGGTGCTTGGGGGGTAAGCAAGTTTTATCAGGCCGGTGGGGACGTATGTTTTCGGCCGCCCATATAATGGGATAAAGATCCAACCCTTTTACCTGCGCCTTCTTCCTCCTTGGCTTATCCATCTCTGCGAACTCGAGGTCCAGCGCCCAAGCCCGCACATCTCACCTCAACCTTCTCCAACCATGTCCGGAGCGGGAGGCAAGTGGATGGCCTCCTCCGTCACGGAGGGGCAGATCCAGAAGCTGCGCAGCGCCGGATACTTGTCCCGCGACATCGCGCACCGGCTCCCCAACGAGGGAGAGCTCATCCCCACCCCCAGGCCCCATGAGAGGGTTGTATTCCTTCCCCATTTCCTCCGTGGACTGGGCTTCCCACTCCATCCCATTGTCCGGGGGCTCATGTTCTACTACGGCCTGGATTTCCATGATTTGGCCCCGAATTTCATCCTCAACATCTCGGCGTTTATCGTCGTGTGTGAGGCTTTCCTCTGCATCCAGCCCCACTTCGGCTTGTGGCTCAAGACCTTCAGTGTCAAGCCCAAGGTTGTGAAGGGCAGCCAAGCGGAGTGCGGAGGCGCCATGGTGGGCAGGATGTCCCACGTTACTTGGCTTGAGGGCACTTTCGTGGAAACCATCAAGGGGTGGCAATCGGGGTGGTTCTACATCACCGAGCTGCGTGACCCCGAATGGGCAGCGGCCCCCGAATTCAGATCCGACATCCCCACATGGCTCACCTCCTGGAAAGAGAGCGGCCGGACATGGGGTGATTCGGAGGAGCTGACCGGACTCCAAGCTTGCATCAAAAAGCTAGTGGACAAGAAGCTCAAGCTCGTCAACGTAGTCCAGGTCATGCTCATCCGCCAAATTTTCCCGTGCCAACGACGGGGCTTCAACATGTGGGAGTTCGATCCGGCGCAGCACCAGACTTTGAGCGGGCTCTTCAAAACTACGTACGAAGATGTCTAGAAGGTGCTGTTCAAGGGCGCCGAGGCTCCCGCATCCGCTACCGAAGATCACGGATTCAGCTCGCAGCGTCCAGCTGACGAGGTAAGTGATTTTGTCCTTTACGGGACGCTTGTTTTCCATAGTTTGACTCTATGCGGGATCTAAACTCCCTTTCCTTTGACAGGACTGGCTGAAGAAGGCCGAACAAGCTATCTGTCTGGCCCCATTGCCAGAGGACCCAGCGGACGCCCGTTTGACGGGGCTGCTGGCTCCGGCACCCCATGTGGTGCCGGAGAAGAAGGCCACGGGGACTCGGAAGAGTTCCCGTTTTCAGGTGCTATCGGATGACGACTCCGAGGCCGACTCCTCTCACCAAGGTGAGGAGGAGTAGAAGAAAGCCTCTTCCCCTGCGGGGGGAGAGAAGAAAAGGAAGGCCTCCCCAAGGAGGGAGGCCGAAGGGTCCAAGAAGGGAAAAACCCTTCCCCCGGACTGTTCTGCCAACGCCAGTGATGACGACGAGGACTGGCCTCCAAGGTCCAAGCCCCTGGCGAGATCATGAGTATCCGGACTCCCGAATAACTTCGCGGTTTTTCTTTTTTGCCACACAATGTCTTTCTAATACCGCATACAACCATGCAGTCCGCCCAAGGACGATCTTCCCGCTTCGTCGAGCGGGTCCTTAGGTGCGTCGGATATGGATTCTCTTCCGACCGCCTCCACCCCCCGTGACACGGACGATGCCGAGGTGGGATCCCGGGAAGGGACCCGCCAGGAGGAGGAGGCCCCGGAGGTGTCACAGGACAACCTCCCGGACTTTGCACCGGACTCGGCTCCGGATCCCATAGTGGCTCCGGAGTCCGGCGGGCGGCCCCTTCGTAAGAAGGGCAAGACCGTGACACCGGCAGCCTCCGTCCAACCGGAGGCGCCGGATAGCTTGCTGGAGGCGCTCAATGGCGCCTCCATCGAAGAGGAACACCGCACTGTTATGAGTGCGGTGATTCAGAAGGTGCAGCTCGCCAAGAGCGGGCTGACCGAAGCCTGCAGCAGCCTTCTAACAGGCTTTGAGGTAAGAATTTTGATATATGTAAAATAGTACCGCATAGACAGTAGCCCCTGATGCTCGGTTCGGTGTTCGGAAAGAAAAGTCGGACTAAGGATCTAAGAAGATATACGCAGGAGTCATAAAAAATATGTCGATATGGGATTGCAGGCTGCGCTGCTGACCTCTGCCGCACTGACTGCGGAGGTCAATACTTTGAAGGAAAGCCTCGAGCGGTCCGAGAACGAGCTCGGCCGTGCCAAGAAGCAGCTCGAGGACAAGGAAGGTGAGTAACACCTTATTAAAATTGTACCTTACAGAAAAGGATTTTGGTTGCAAAAGTAAAGACAAGGACAACGTGGGTATTGCAGGGGCCACTAACGAGGTGGCAACCCTGAAAGAGGCGGTGGCCGCGGCCGAACGCAATGCGGCCGCGGAGCGCACCGAGCGAGAGAAGCAGGAGGCACGGGTGGCGGAGGTACAGCAAGAGCTCCAGGATCTCGTGAAAAAACATGAAAGCCTGGAGCGTGACTCGAAGACTCAAGAGTCTGAGCTTGCAACGGCTCTTGAGAGTGCCAAAGCTGCTAAGGCCGAAGCCTACAAGGCCCTCCAGGAAATCGAGGCGTTGAAGAAAATAGCAGCGGGTAAGGCATTTTTCATGCAAAGTAAGCATGTGAGTGTTAATTACCTGTTGCTTACCCGAATTCGGAGCTCTCCAGGAGCGTTCGCAGATCTTCCTCGCAGCGTGTCCGATGCTGCCGCGTTCTACCGGGCCGAGGAGGGGAGCTCGACGGAGAAGGTCTTCTGGTCTCAGTATGCTGAGGCCGGACATCCGGTGCCCCTTAGCGACCAGCTGAAGCAGCTGGTCGAGCTCCACAAGGCGGCCGAACAGGCCATGAAGGGCCTCATAGTTCGGCTGTGGCCTAAGGAGGCCATGCCTGGGAGCTACTTCGGCCTGGTGCGGCGGCTGGTGGATGCGTGCCCGTGGGTTGAAGTCATCAAGCACTCCGCCTGTATTGAAGGTGCCCGTCGGGCCCTTGCCCGCGCAAAGGTGCACTGGGGCAAGATGGATGCCCAGAAGCTCGTGACGGACCCACCACCGGAGGGCAAGGAGCATCGCACGCCCGAGATGTATTATAAGAGTGTGCTGAAGGGCGCCCGCACTATTGCGGGTGAGTGCTCCAAAGATGTAATATTTGAGTAGACTCGCATTTTGTTATCCTGTGCGCTGAAAACTTAGTTCATTTGCGCTAAGCAACGCATTTTAATTTAAAATATTACCTTCTGTGCGGCTGTTTATCAAATCTGAGAGATGGCAAGTCGTCGGCTTCAGCCCCCATGCCACGAGTGCTGGGGTGTTCGGGATAAATTTGAGCACTCTTGTTCCCATATTTGGGTCCATCTAGGGAGGCGCTCAACACAACGAACAAGGCAACCGGACTTATAATGCTTGAACACTCTCACTTAGCCATAGAATTCTATAATTTTAAATTTCGGCGAAGCCCCTAGTCTTCGGAAGGCCGAATTTGGGGCGCTATCCACGCCTGGGCCGGACAAAAACCGGCTCCTCGCTCTAAGCGGCATAAGTCTTTAGGGACTCGCAAAAAACCTCTCGAACAGCGACCAGCTCTCGCCTCATCATGACGGTCAGTTTTAGCTTTCTCCACTGAGGCGTTAACCCAGCTCAACTGGGGCGCAATCGCAGTGGTTCTCCCAGTGCTACCTTAGCCGATACAACGGAACGTAAGGTACCAAAACATGGGAGCCGGGCAAACCCAACTATTGACCCAAGACATGATTCGGAGCTGATGCATATAATGCTATAAGTTCGGGGTGCCGCACTTGTGAAAGTGTTCAGACTTATCACACCATGATGCGGGAAACATAAGCCCCTGGTGTATTTAGCCGTACCAAAACGTACGGATGCGACATGTCACAAATGAACATATGTATAAAAGAGAAATGCAATTGGAAGCAAAAAGGTGCTGCATTACTTGTTCAAGAAAAACTGCGGTAAGTGCAGAACGATACAAATGGTGCGATAAGCAAGGGATGGGACTGTTAAACATGTCCCCCTCCAGGGGTAGGCTGCGGAATGGTGCATAAAACAGATTTAATGCTCATAATGGAGACCACCTGGATATTCGTTGTAGCCTTTCTTCTTCCCTGGCTGTTGCATCGTGAGTTCGGCAGGTCTACTACCGGACAGGGCCTCTGACGAATGGAGTCCTGTGGGTAAAAATAAAAAGGAAAAAGAAAAAAATAACGACACACTTGAGAGCCCCTGGTGTGGTTGAACCGCAGTCTGGGCCTATCGTGGTCGCGCCCCTCTCCCCATGCCCATGTTATCTTCAGAGCGTAATGGTGTACGCGAAGGGCCTATCTTGACGTTTTACGGGGGCTGGGGTTGGGGCCGCACTGATACGCATGCTCGGAACGTGCCAGGTGGTCTTGTTGTAGGTTACTCCGGGCGCGCTTAGCTGTGTCCGGCCGCTTAACGGCCAGACTCGAGAATTGCCTTAAGAGGCTGCACTGTACTTCTGCCGCGAGAGCCGCTGTATGTTCCTTCGTTCGGAGAGAACTGTCAGTGTTTTCGTTGACCGTGATGACCCCTCGAGGGCCTGGCATCTTGAGCTTGAGGTATGTGTAGTGTGGCACCGCGTTGAACTTTGCGAACGCGATACGTCCAAGCAGAGCATGATAGCCGCTGCGGAATGGAACTATATCGAAGATTAACTCCTCGCTTCGGAAGTTATCCGGGGATCCGAAGACCACTTCCAGTGTAACTGAGCCTGTACAATTGGCTTCTACACCTGGTATGACGCCTTTAAAGGTCGTCTTGGTAGGTTTAATCCTTGAGGGGTCTATGCCCATTTTGCGCACCGTGTCCTGATAAAGCAGGTTCAGGCTGCTGCCGCCGTCCATCAGGACTCTGGTGAGGTGAAATTCATCGACGATTGGGTCTAGAACCAATGCGACAAATCCGCCATGGCGGATGCTGGTGGGGTGGTCCCTCCGGTCAAAAGTGATCGGGCAGGAGGACCATGGATTGAATTTCGGGGCAACTGGCTCCATCGCGTATACGTCCCTTAGTGCACGCTTCCGCTCCCTTTTGGGTATGTGCGTTGCGTAGATCATGTTCACCGTTCGCACCTGTGGGGGGAAACCCTTCTGTCCTCTATTGTTCGGTGGTCGGGTCTCTTCCTCGTCATCGCTCTGCAGCCCCTTGTCATTGTTTTCGGCAATTAACTTGCCTGCCTGTTTGAATACCCAACAGTCCCTGTTGGTGCGGTTAGCTGGCTTTTCGGGGGTGCCGTGTATCTGGCACAAGCGGTCGAGTATTCGGTCCAAATTGGATGGACCCGGAGTAGTTCTTTTGAATGGCTTTTTCCGCTGACCGGGTTTAGAGCCTCTGAATCCGGCATTGACTACCGTATCTTCACTGTTGTCACCGTTGATGCGGCGTTTGTTTTTGTTACGACGCGACCTGCCATTACGGTCCTTGATATCCGGACTGCCAGAATTTTTGCTGAGGTTGTTGCTGCGTGCTAGCCAGCTGTCCTCACCCGCGCAGAAGCGGGTCATGAGTGATGTGAGGGCTGCCATGGATTTCGGCTTTTCCTGTCCCAGGTGCCGGGCAAGCCACTCGTCGCGGATATTATGCTTGAAGGCCGCTAGGGCCTCCGCATCCGGACAGTCGACGATTTGGTTTTTCTTGGTTAAGAACCGTGTCCAGAATTGTCTGGCCGATTCGTCTGGCTGCTGAATTATGTGGCTTAGGTCATCGGCGTCTGGTGGTCGCACATACGTGCCTTGGAAGTTATCGAGGAACGCGGCTTCCAGGTCTTCCCAACTCTCGATTGACTCTGCTGGCAAGCTGTTAAGCCAATGCCGGGCTGGTCCTTTAAGCTTGAGTGGGAGATATTTGATGGCGTGAAGATCGTCACCGCGGGCCATGTGGATGTGAAGGAGATAGTCTTCGATCCAAACCGCGGGGTCTGTTGTGCCGTCGTAGGATTCAATGTTCACGGGTTTAAACCCTTCGGGGATTTGATGATCCATTACTTCATCTGTGAAGCATAGTGGATGTGCGGTGCCTCTGTACTGGGCGATATCACGACGGAGCTCGAAAGAGCTTTGTCTATTTTGTTCAGCCCAGCCGGACTTACTGTGTTCGGCATGACGGTTGTCATCACGTATCATGGGGCACCCACGCGATCCATAGATCGATCTTGATTGTCTTGCCTTATCCTCCAATATATCTCGCAAGTCCGGAGCGTTCCCCTGTGGCTTTGTGCTCTTCGAGTGATGCCGGGGTACGGTTCTAGTGAAGGGCCTAGGGGCCTCTCTGTCGCGACCACGGGGTGGTCGGTCAGCCGTATTGTCTGCTGGTGATGCAGGTTCATACGCCTCCTCATCTAATCGGGGGAGCAGCTTGCGTTTAGGGTAACTTTTGGAGGGGCGTTCGAGCTCATGCTCTTCGGGCGCGAGGACTTCAGTCCATCTGTCGGCTAGCAGATCTTGATCAGCTCTAAGCTGTTGCTGCTTTTTCTTGAGGCTGTTTGCCGTGGCCATAAGCCTGCGTTTAAAACGCTCTTGTTCGACGGGATCCTCAGGCACGACGAATTCGTCATCGTCGAGGCTTGCCTCGTCTCTGGAGGGAGGCATGTAATCCTCTACCTCTTCTTCTACCGCTCTCTCATGAGGGCTGGCATCTCCGTCCTCCTGTGCTGAATCTTGCTGGAGTGGGTTGTCTTCGGCACTATCTGGGTTGTTATTATCTCCGGTGCCGGAATCTTCATTCTTGCTATGGCGGGATTTAGAGCGGCGCCGCTGACGCCGGCGCTTGGGCTGTTTCTTGGAGGGGTCATCCTCCGCTGCCCCTTCGCCATTCCCATCCTTTGGGATATCCACCATGTATATGTCATATGATGAGGTGGCTTTCCAGTGCCCGGTAGGCGCTGGTTCTTGGTCGTCTCCAGCATCGTCGTCCATACCGTCGATGTCTTCGGAGTTGTAGTCTAGCATGTCAGTTAGATCATCGACAGTGGCTACCATGTGGGTGGTGGGTGGGCTTTGAATTTCTTCGTCGTCCGCATTCCAACCGTCCTGGCCGCAGACCGGCCAGGGCTCTCCTGATAATGAGAGATACCTTAGCAAACTCAGGATGTCGCCAAAAGGTGAGTGTTGAAAGATGTCCGAGGCAGTAAACTCCATGATCGGCGCCCAACCGGATACGATTGGTGGGGGCGCGGGAGGTTCGGAGTCCGGCAAGGAGTCCGGCACCTCGGAGTCACGAGCTTCGTGAGGGACAAGATCAGTGTTCGGCTCTAACGCCGTAGAGGTTGCAGCCCCCGAGGCGGTGTCTAGCCATCCATCCTCGATCTGCGCAGCCGGCTCCGAATTGAAGATCAGAGCGGGCTCGAGTGCGGCCTCCAGGGTACTGTCCGGCTGCAGAGCTAAATCATGCCCGTCGTGATAGTGCGGCGCGCTTGGCTGTGGCTCGAATCCATCGAAGATCAAGTCCCCGCGGATGTCAGCCGTGAAGTTCAAACTTCCAAATCTGACCTGACGGCCAGGGGCGTAACTTTCGATCTGCTGTAGATGGCCAAGCGAATTGGCCCGCAGTGCAAAGCCGCCGAATACGAAGATCTGTCCGGGGAGGAAGGTCTCACCCTGGACTGCGTCGTTGATGATGACCGGAGAAGCCATCGAGCCTATCGGTGACGACACAGAGGAACTCTCAATGAAAGCACCAATGTCGGTGTCAAAACCGGCGGATCTCGGGTAGGGGGTCCCGAACTGTGCGTCTAGGCGGATGGTAACAGGAGACGAGGGACACGATGTTTTACCCAGGTTCGGGCCCTCTTGATGGAGGTAAAACCCTACGTCCTGCTTGATTAATATTGATGATGTGTGTTACAAGAGTAGATCTACCACGAGATCAAGGAGGCTAAACCCTAGAAGCTAGCCTATGGTATGATTGTTGTTCGTCCTACGGACTAAAGCCATCCGGTTTATATAGACACCGGAGAGGGCTAGGGTTACACAGAGTCGGTTACAATGGTAGGAGATCTACATATCCGTATCGCCAAGCTTGCCTTCCACGCCAAGGAAAGTCCCATCCGGACACGGGATGAAGTCTTCAATCTTGTATCTTCATAGTCTTGGAGTCCGGCCGATGATGATAGTTCGGCTATCCGGACACCCCCTAGTCCAGGACTCCCTAGCTCCACACTTCGGGACCCCCTACCCGAGATCCGCCGGTTTTGACACCGACATTGGTGCTTTAATTGAGAGTTCCACTGCATCGTCATCAGAAGGCTTGATGGCTCCATCAATCATTTACAACAACACAGTCCAGGGGAAGTTCTTCCTCCCTAGACAGATCTTCGTATTCGGCGGCTCCGCACTGTGGGCCAACTCGCTTGGCCATCTAGAGCAGATCGATAGCTACGCCCCTGGCCATCAGGTCAGATTTGGAAGCCTGAATTTTGTGGACGATATTCGCGGAGACTTGATCTTCGACGGATTCGAGCCCATGACGGCTGTCCCCTGCCACCATGATGAACATGGCCTAAATCTGTCATCTGGCCGCGCTCTGGAGATAGTGCCCGTAACCGCTCTGGTGCTAGATCCGGAGTGGACCATGCCGTCCGAGAATGGGAGGATCAACCTTGCCACGGAAACCGCATACTCAGTGGCGCTCGAGCCGCACACAGACCCAACATTGAGCTGGGCTTGTGTCGCTGGAGCCTCAGACTCGTCTCCGGCCATAGGTTCTGGAACGCATGCATGCACGTCCATCGAACCTGATTGGGTGCCGATCTTGGAGTTCAGCTCCTCGGACATCTTCCAGCACCCACCTCTAGGCAATGTGTTAAACTCATTGAAATCCCTCTCCTTGTTAGGGGACTTGTCGGTGTCAAAACCGGCGGATCTCGGGTAGGGGGTCCCGATCTATGCGTCTTAGGCTAATGGTAACAGGAAGCAAGGGACACAATGTTTACCCAGGTTCGGGCCCTCTCGATGGAGGTAAAACCCTACTTCCTACTTGATTAATATTGAATATATGTGGAATACAAGAGTAGATCTACCACGAGATCATAGAGGCTAAACCCTAAGAGCTAGCCTATGATGGTATGATTGTAATTGTGATCGGCCTTCTAAGGACCATGCTCTTCGGTTTATATAGACACCGGAGAGCTAGTGTTTACATGGAGTCGGTTACAAGGAAGGAAACACAATATCCGGATCGCCAAGCTTGTCTTCCATGCAAAGGAGAGTCCCATCCGGACACGAGCCGAAGTCTTGAGTCTTGTATCTTGACGCTTCTATAGTCCGGACGATGAATATAGTCCGGCTATCCGGATACCCCCTTATCCAGGACTCCCTCAGTAGCCCCTGAACCAGGCTTCAATGACGATGAGTCCGACGCGCAGTCTTGTTTTCGGCATTGCAAGGCGGGTTCCTCCTCCGAATACTCCAAGGTTCCCATCATGACGAACAGTGTTCGGCATCTTCATCAATGTTGTACTCCTCGGCTTCAGTGTATCAATAATGACCATTTCCATGTGTCGAGCGAATGTGAGGAGTCGAGGCATTTTTGCATTTGCCACCCTCGGTCCTTCGGGCTAGCCGTCTATTTGAAGAGATGGGGATTCCCAGATCCAAACCTCACTCTCCCTCCTCGAGCAAGCATCCAACAGAGCGCCCAGAAAAAACCATTCCAGCATGGCCGGTCGTCGCAGCTCTTATGCTCGCTCCCTTTGCCCCAAGCCGGGAGACTGGGGAGAGTGTTCAGTTTCTCATAGCCGTTTGATAAAGTTACAAAACCAAGGGCTCCTCCCACCGGCATTCATGGTCACTGTTCGAGCCGGAGTGGCCACCTATAACGGCGGAGAACAAGCGGAGAGATCCCCCAATCCATCTCCAGAGGAGCGAGTATGCTTAATTCCGCATCTGTTAAGGGGCGTCGGGTTTCCTATTCATCCATTCCTTCTCGGGCTTCTGGAGTTCTACGGCCTCCAGCTGCACAATTTTACCCCAGCCTCCATACTGCATATAGCAAGGTACATTGCCCTTTGTGAGTTATTTCTAGGCTGTGAGGCTCCTTTCGGATTGTGGAAGAAGCTGTTCTGCCATGTCCCCCACAACCAGGGAGAATCCCTATGTGAAGTGGGCGGGGCCGAAGTATGGCGTATTGCTGAGACCGGATACCTGTCCGGCACTCCCAAGAAGGCACCAGATAACTGGGCTTCAGAGTGGTTTTATATTGACGACACTCCCCTTCAGGATCCAGTCCGGACAGGACTCCCCAAGTCAGTAACTCCCCGCCGAGGGCACGTCTAAGCTGGTGCCCCCGAGGCCCCCAAGAAGAGGATTCCAGGGAAGTACATTTCTTGATGAACATGATAAAGTTACTGGCTAAATCCGGACTGACGATAGTCGAGGTGATGGCAATATGCATAATGCGGGGAGTGCAACCGCTTCAATACCAGAGCAATCCCATGTGGCACTACAACGGGACAGACGATGCCACCCGCTGTGGCCGTAAGGGTCCGGACTCCCCCACCGCTATAGCAAGGATACTGTCCGACCTGTACAAAGGAGAAGAGGAAGAATTCCTCCATATCAAACCGCGGGACGGATTCTCCATGTACAATCCCCCAAACTGGGTAAGTCGTCATTTATTTTATCGCTTCACTTATTGTGGCGTTCTTTGCTAAAGTTACCTACGTCGATATTTCCAAGCAGGAACTAAGGAGGGACGTGGAAGGAATCACCAGCCCTTCTCTGCAGCCAGAGGACCCCGAAAGGGCCCTGGATCCAGGACTCGAAGAAGACCCAAATGTGGCCGTGGAGCTCGTCGACGGGACATTTTATCGGGCGAGCCGTGACGGCGCCCCAGTGGCTATTACCGCCGATTATCCCAGACTGTTACCTTCGTCACGTGTAAGCCAAGCCGGAAACTCGATCCTCCGAAGAGAATTCTTTCCTGATGTCACACCTTATCCCTGACATGTCGTGCTTTTGCAGACACGATGTTCGGACCGCAGGGCCGAGCCCCTAGGGACCTGCCAGCCACAGCCGTCCGTCTTGGGTAGGCTCAAGAGGAAGGCGATTAGAACCGACACGCCTCTACAGAGGTAAGAAAACAACCTGTCATGCAATTTTGTTGTTGTTTGAAGTATAATAGCGCCTTTCGTACATTTTGGCAGGAAGAGGAGTATCCGGACTGTATCCGGAGATCCTGCCAACCACGCCTCCACCAGTCGGACTCCAGGACCAACTTCGAGAGAGGAGGCTGACGTAGGGCCGATGCCGCATAGTCCTCCGACAGAGGACGCAGATATGCTCTCCGCCACCAATTCAGAGGTAGAGAGCGCCATGGATCATCGGCGTCGATGGGCCGTGCTTCACAACAACATCTTTTCCGAAGAGGCATTTAATGCCTTCAATTCTGGAGACGCATACATCCGAGCTGCTCGAAGCGGACTCACCCGGGCGACAGTCCAGTATACCAAAGATATACGGGTAAGAAAGTTTGATAAGTATGTATAGTAGTAGCCCCTGAGACTTGAAACGGTTGAAACAACAGTTTTAAGTATCAATTTATGCGCAGGTTCTTGTAGATAAGAATGAGAAATTGTCTCGGGAGCTAGAGGAGTGCAAGACCCAACTAAGGGCCACAGTTTCCAAGCTAGAGGAATCCTAGAAGGCCTCATATGGTAACATTTATCGTAGTTATATGAAAATGCACCAGTTGGCAACTGGCTGGTATGGCAATTTTAACAGAAAGTTCTGTAGGCAACCCCGGAGTGAATCCGGAGGGCGGGGGAGAGGACGAGTCGCATCTCCAGAGGCAACTAAAGGCCGGTGAGTGCATTCTTACGCAAGTGAAGCATGATAATAATATGCTCCAAGATGCCAATGTTCGGCTGGACGTGGAATTGAAAGACGTCCGTGCACAGCTGGCGGACTCCGTGAAGGAGAACAAAAGGCTTCGCCGCGGCATTTATCATAAGTGCCTAAACGAACTGTAGTATAGTTCGGCGAGGAAGCATATTAAAAAAGTTATGTTTGCAGGAATGCTGACGGGTTGCCCTGAAGAGGAGATGCCCGCTTCTACACGTGATTTACTGCAGGACCTCTTACAACTGCACGAGCGAGCTCGGCAGGTGATGCATGGCATTGCGCGGTCTTTGTGGCCACCAAGCTCCCTGCCAAAGGGCATGGGGGGCTTGTGGACATGCTTCAGGGAGCACGGCAGCGCTTCTGTTTGTGCAAGATATCCGCCTACCGGCAAGGTGCTAGAGAAGCATGGGCGATGGTGAAGACGTGCTACACCAAGCTGGACCCGAACCATATGGCCGAAGTTGGACCGGCCGGGCCAGATGGGCAAGAAATTCCCGTGAGTCTGGTATATGATCAGGTGGCGTTAGCCGCAAAGTATTCTCAACAGGATTGTAAGTTAGATAGCCTGTTGGATGGTATAGATGATGAATATAATCAGTCCAAATGACTGTGTAATTCGATGGACATAAGTAGCCCCTAGTCGGATTAAAATCATTTGTCATGGCGGACCTTTTCGCTTCAGCCCCCGGATCCTAAAGTCCGGGGAGTGTCCGAATACCCGCTCAATTATATAAAACCGGAGTATGCGTGGAGACCTAGCATAGGGGTCATAAGTGCTTGAACAGACAAGTACACAACTAGTTATGTTATATTGCATGGTTAGCAAGAAACATCTTCCAGGGAGAATAGTTCCATTAAGGGTTCCTTTCCCTAGGCAAGCATGTGTCAAGGCACATGTCCGGACTGCGAACCAAAGCGCAGGATACAAAACTTCTTGGGATTAATGTTATGATAAACAAAGACATTTTTTGTTCACCGATCGAATATTCTCTTAAGGAAACTAGCTTTCGGCTTCACCCAGTCTGAGGTACACATTCGGCTCGACAATAACAATCGCAGAGGTGCTCCCCTTATGCCCTAGCCGAATTAACGGGAACGTAGGGCATATACACAGGAGCCAGGCAACCCAGCTTGGCCATGTCTTAAGTCATATCGATGCATATAATGGTGAAGAAAAGGCACACATGGAAAAAGAAACGCATGTGTGACGCGCAAAAAGCCCTTAAAGTACTTTATATTAAGCTTCGTATAGGAAGCCCCCAGGTAAAGTTTACACACATAGTGCGGCCGGAGTAATCCGGAAATCCGCACTGTATGAAATACTTGTGTGAAAAGAAAGAGATCGAGAAACGAAAAGGGAGGGAGCATAATTGAAAAAGGAGGGTTAAGGAGATGAACACTGAGTTCGGCGCTAGGCGTAGAATCTCCGGAGCCTGGCCGCGTTGCATGGGTTCGGCTCGAGTCTGTTATCGGACGCATTACATAAGCGGTACGCTCCTCCGGTGAGAACTTTGTCGATGATGAAGGGGCCTTCCCACTTGTGTTTGAGCTTGTCCTTCTTCTTCTCCGGTAAGCGTAGAACAAGTTCGCCAATATTATAAGTTTTGGCCCGCACTTCTCTGCTTTTGTATCGTCGAGCCTGTTGCTGATAGAATGCGGAACGGGTCTTAGCGACATCGCGCTCTTCCTCTAGGGCATCCAAATTATCCTGCCGATCTAACTCGGCTTCCTTCTCTTTGTACATGCGTACGCGTGACGAATCATGTATGATGTCGCATGGTAGTACTGCTTCCGTGCCGTACACCATAAAAAATGGTGTATATCTGGTGGTGTGATTCGGCGTGGTCCGCAGCCCCCAGAGTACGGAGTCGAGCTCCTCGACCCACTGAGTATCCGACTCTGTCAAGGATCGCACTAGTCTGGGTTTGATGCCGCTCATGATAAGACCGTTTGCCCGTTCGACCTGGCCATTTGTTTGAGGATGGTAGATGGAAGCATAGTCGAGCTTAATGCCCATTTTGCCGCACCAAGATTTCACCTCATCGGCCGTGAAATTCAAGCCATTATCGGTGATGATGCTGTGGGGGACACCGTATTGGTGTATGACCCCGGATATAAAGTCTATGACTGGTCCGGATTCGGCCGTTTTCACTGGTTTGGCTTCTATCCATTTGGTGAACTTGTCAACCATGACCAATAAGTATCTTTTCTTATGGCTTCCCCCTTTAAGGGGTCCAACCATATCCAACCCCCAGACCGTGAAGGGCCAAGTTATGGGGATTGTTTGGAGAGCGGTAGGGGGCATATTGCTCTGATTGGCGAAGAGCTGGCAACCGACGCAGTGCTGGACAAGGTCCTGTGCGTCTGCTCGGGCCGTCGGCCAATAGAAACCTGTGCGGAAGGCCTTGCTGACTAGCGCTCGAGCCACAGCATGGTGCCCACCCAGTCCGGCGTGGATTTCAGCCAAGAGCTGCCGCCCTTCCTCTTCGAAGATGCACCTTTGGAGCACTCCGGTAGCACTTTTCTTATATAGTTCCCCTTCATGGACTTTGTAAGCTTTAGAGCGCCGGACAATGCAGCATGCTTCATTTTGGTCTTCAGGGAGCTCCTACCTATTTAGGTAGGCCAAGAAAGGCTCAGTCCACGAGGCAATGACAGCCATTATTTCGTGGGCTGACGATGTTATTTCGATGGTAGAACCTCCGACTATGTCTGATGGTTCAGAATCTGGGGATGTATTTGGATCCGTGCTGGTATTGCCGGACTCCCCTTCCCATACCACGGATGGCTTGAACAGTCTTTCCAGGAATATGTTAGGTGGGACGGGGTCGCGTTTAGCGTCGATGCGTGCAAGGACATCTGCCGCTTGATTGTTTTCTCGAGCCACATGGTGGAATTCGAGCCCCTCGAACCGAGCTGAGATTTTAAGGACGGCATTGTGATAGGCCGCCATTTTTGGATCCTCGGCATCAAAGTCTCCATTTATTTGTGATATTGCGAGGTTTGAATCCCCGCACACTTCTAGGCGTTGAATGCCCATAGAGACTGCCATCTGGAGACCGTGCAACACAGCCTCGTATTAGGCTGCATTGTTGGAGTCCGTGTATAATATTTGGAGGATGTACTGGACTGTGTCCCCGGTGGGAGAAGTCAGGACTACACCTGCTCCCAATCCGGCCAGCATTTTAGAGCCGTCAAAGTGCATGATCCAGTTAGAGTACGCGTCGTACTCTTTAGGGAGTTCAGCTTCCGTCCATTCAGCGACGAAGTCGGCTAATACTTGCGACTTGATAGAACGCCGAGGCTTGTACGTTATGTCAAACGGAAGGAGTTCGATGGCCCATTTAGCAATCCGGCCCGTGGCATCGTAGTTATTTATTATATCGTTAAGTGGTACTTCAGAGGCCACCGTAATCGAAAACTCTTGAAAGTAGTGCCGTAGCTTTCGGGATGCCATGAAGACTGCGTATGCTATTTTTTGATAGTGTGGGTATCGGGATTTGCATGGGGTGAGGATCGTGGATACATAATAAACCGGCTTCTGTAGTGGGAATTTGTATCCGTCAACCTCTTGTTCGACGACGAGTGATGCGCTTACAACTTGATGTGTTGCAGCTATGTACAGCAGCATAGGTTCGCCGATAGTTGGCGCTGTTAGGACTGGATTACTGGCCAATAAGGTCTTTATTTCATCTAGTCCGGCCGTGGCTGCATCCGTCCACACGAAGTGTTTGGTGCGCCGAAGGAGGCGATAAAGAGGCAATGCCTTTTCTCCTAACCTGGAGATAAAGCGGCTCAAAGCAGCCATACATCCAGCTAATTTCTAGATGTGTTTGAGGTCTGTTGGTATAGCCAACTGTGACAAAGCTCGGATTTTTGCCGGATTAGCTTCAATTCCTCTGTTGGAAACAATGAAGCCTAGCAGTTTTCTAGAGGGGACGACGAAAACGCATTTCTCCAGATTCAGCTTGATGTCGTATGTTTGTAAGTTGTTGAACGTAAGCCTCAAGTCATCAATTAGGGTTTCGACGTGTCTTGTTTTTACGACTACATCGTCCATGTATGCCTCCACTGTTTTGCCAATTTGCTTTTCCAGGCATGTTTGAATCATGCGTTAATAGGTTGCTCCGGCATTCTTAAGCCCGAAAGGCATAGTGTTGAAGCAGACAGGGCCAGATGGCGTTATAAAAGCTGTTGCAGCTTGGTCGGACTCTGCCATCTTTATTTGATGGTATCCAGAGTATGCGTCGAGGAAACACAGCGAGTCGTGTCCGGCTGTGGCATCGATGATTTGATCGATGCGAGGGAGGGGAAAGGGATCCTTGGGGCAAGCCTTGTTAAGGTCTTTGAAGTCGACGCACCGGCGACATGATTTGTCCTTCTTTGGTACCATTACCAGGTTCGCCAGCTAATCCGGATGTTTGATATCTCTGATGAATCTGGCCTCAAGTAGCTTGGCTAGCTCCTCCCCCATGGCTTGCAGTTTGGGCTCCGAAAATTGCCTTAGGGTCTGTTTAATAGGTTTATATCCCTTCAGTATGTTAAGGCTGTGTTCGACCAATCCACGTGGGATGCCCGACATGTCCGATGGGTGCCAGGCGAAGATATCCCAATTCTCACGTAAGAAATCGCGCAGTGCGGAGTCCATAGCGGGGTTCAACTGTATCCTGATGGAAGCTGTCTTCATAGGGTCCGTTGGGTGGACTTGGAATTTGACTATCTCGTCTATGGGTTTGAATGAGGTGGACTTGGGTCGCTTGTCGAGTATCACGTTATCCTTGTCCATGGTGGCGCATAGCGTGGTTAATTCTTCTGCCGCTAGGGCTTCAGATAATGCTTCCAAGGCCAGCGCTGCGGTTTTGTTTTCGGCGTGGAGTGCGATGTCCGGATCACTAGCTAGAGTGATGATTCCATTGGGTCCGGGCATTTTAAGATTCATGTACCCGTAATGGGGTACGGCTTGAAAGCTTGCAAACGTGTCCCACCCTAGAAGGGCGTGGTATCCGCTGTTGAAAGGAGCCACTTGGAAGGTGATTTCTTCGGACCTGTAATTCTCTGGGGTGCCGAATACCACGTCGAGTGCGATTTTACCTGCACACCGAGCCTCCCGACTAGGGATAATTCCCCTGAAGGTCGTTCCACTTTATTCAATGCAACTTTTATCAATCTCCATCTTCTCGAGGGTTTCTTCATAGATTAGGTTTAATCCACTTCCTCCGTCCATGAGTACTTTAGTGAGCCAAAATCCATCCACTATTGGGCTAAGTACCAGAGCGGCCGGCGCCCGGACGGACTGGAATTGGGGTTCGTCATTGGCATTGAAGATTATAGCCATGTCGTTCCACGGATTTACTTTTGCCACATGGCAAATTTCAGCGGAGCTTCGATGCGCTCGCTTGCGCCTATTGTTTGAGGCGAAGGTCTCGAAGACTGTCAGAACCGTATTGTGTTCCTTGGCGGGATGTGGTTCAGCTTTATGGCTGGCGAGGAGATCCTCGCCACTCTTAGCTACTTGCCGGAGTATCCAACATGCTCTAAGGCTATGGGTCGGCGTTGCCTCCGGTGTGCTGTGGAGCTTACACGGCCTGTTGTGTCATTCTTCCAATACGGTTCCACGCTCTAGGGCGAGTTTTGGTTTCTTGGGAATTGAGTTGGTCGACTTATGAGAGTTCAGCCGTTTAGTTTGGACAAAGGTTCTGGTGAGGGCCGTACTATCCCAGAATTCTGTTTGGGTTTTCCAGGCACTTTCCATCGCACAGTACTTTTGTACTATGGTTGCTAAGTCTGTAAAGTGCACTATGTCACGGCGACTTATAGCATTAAGGAGTCCTTTGTTCGTGCAGTTTCTGCAGAAAAGAGGGACTATGTCCTCCTTGTGGTAGCCCTTGACCTGATTAAGAGCAAGGAGAAATCTGGCCCAGTAATGATGTACCGTCTCCTGGGGCTCCTGCCGGACACGGGAGAGACGAATTAAGTCCGAGTGGGCGTCGTTGGCTGAATCCGGATTCTGATCCGATCTGACGCCCGGGGGCATGGGAAGTACCGTGCCTGACAGTTCGGGATCTGGAGTATTACCTAATCCCTTTGGCCCAGCGCCCGATTCTAAGTCCGGGATCTGGGTCATGTATTCCTTCGGGTGGGTGCTCGGCTCACTGAGTTCGGTGACCCGAACATAATTCGTCCTCAAAGTTGAGGGGTGACCCACGTGTGATTCTTCCACTACTGCTATCTCATGGGTGGCCGGCGGGGATCTAATGTCCCTCTGGTCGGGTTTAAGCCTGATCCGGTCGTAGTCCATAGCGACTCCCAAAGTGGCGATGTGATCCAAGAGCTCGTTAAGAGAGGAGAGCTCCATCGGATCCATCTGTTCGGCAAGATCCGAGGCAATGCGAAGGTTATGCGTGATGACCCGGGAGGCCATTGTCGGTGCGACAGCCGATGGGGCGGTCACAATGAAGCCGCCAAGCCAGAGAGTCTGGCCTACAGCCAGCGCTCCCCCAGAAGTGATGTCGTTCTTGACAACGAGACGAGCCATCGAGACCTTGCAGCAACGACATAGAGGAACTCTCAATGAAAGCACCAATGTCGATGTCAAAACCGGCGGATCTCGGGTAGGGGGTCCCGATCTGTGCGTCTTAGGCTGATGGTAATAGGAAGCAAGGGACACAATGTTTACTCAGGTTCGGGCCCTCTCGATGGAGGTAAAACCCTACTTCCTGCTTGATTAATACTGAAGATATGTGGAATACAAGAGTAGATCTACCACGAGATCATAGAGGCTAAACCCTAAGAGCTAGCCTATGATGGTATGATTGTAATTGTGATCGGCCTTCTAAGGACCATGCTCTCCGGTTTATATAGACACCGGAGAGCTAGGGTTTACATGGAGTCGGTTACAAGGAAGGAAACACAATATCCGGATCACCAAGCTTGTCTTCCATGCAAAGGAGAGTCCCATCTGGACACGAGCCGAAGTCTTGAGTCTTGTATCTTGACGCTTCTATAGTCCGGACGATGAATATAGTCCGGCTGTCCGGATACCCCCTTATCCAGGACTCCCTCAGGACTCTCGGCCGAACTATGTCCGGCTCGAATGGGAAGCGGATGACGAAGAACTTTGTTTCCCACCCACTGCCCACTTCATCGCCACTGTCGAGGACTTAACCGACACACTCGATTACGGCTCCGAGGACATCGACGGTATGGACAATGATGCTAGAGAGGAGTAGACAACAAAACCACCACCCATAGGGCGGTGTACGGCTACTTCCTCATACGATATACACATGGTGGACATACCCAAAGAGAAGGAGGCCGACAGCGATAACGGTATGCATGTCGATGAACCTCCCAAGCGCCGGCGTCAGAAGCCCCGTCCTTGATCCGGCAAAAGGAAAAACAGTAACATGGTCATGGACAACGATGATAATCCGGACCAAGGCGAGGACCCCGCAGACCCAGCACTGGAGCAGAACGTGCGAGAGGACGGCGAACACAGTCCGGAGATGTTGTCTGACCACGACGATGCCAAAGATAGCAACTATCAACTTGTCTCCGAAGAGGAGATCAGTCTGGGCAACGACGAATTCGTCGTCCCAGAAGAACCATTAGAATAAGAACGCCTCCATCAAAGGCTTATCGCCATCGCAAGGAGCTTGAAAAAGTAGAAGCAGCAGCTTAAAGCCGCACAAGATACGCTCAATGACAGATGGAACAAAGTGCTAGACGCTAAAGAGAAATACGGCGGTAATCGCCAAACAAAGAGCTATCCTAAGCGTAAGTTCCTACCCGAATTCTACGACGAGGCCATTGCGCATATACCGCCAAAAAACAATACGGCTGACAAGCTGGACCAACCACCTCGTGGTCAAGATAGAGCGGCTAGCAATGCTCCACACAAACCTGCACCCCCTTCCCATAAAGGAAGGGAGGTCGCAGCTCAGGACCAGACACACGATCTACGTGAAGACCTGGACAAAAAGGCCGGCAAAACCAGGTCCATCTATGGATCCAGGGAACGTGCTCATATACGGGATCACGATTATCAAACCAAAAACACTGGTCACTTACCAGTTCGGAACCAATACCGAACATTACAACCGTCGGACCCACGCCACGACACTGCCAAATACAGGGGTGCCGCACACCCCCTGTGCTTCACCGATGAGGTGCTGGAACACGATTTTCCAGAAGGGTTCAAACCCATAAACATCAAGGCATATGATGGAATGACGGACCCTGTGGTTTGGATATAAGACTTTATTCTTCACATCCACATGGCTCGCGGAGATGATCTCCACGCCATCAAATACTTACCCCTCAAGCTAAAAGGACCAGCTCGGCACTGGCTAAAAAGCCTCCCTGAAAACTCCATCGGAAGCTAGGAAGAACTTGAGGACGCTTTCGGGCCAATTTCCAAGGAACCTATGTCTGACCCCTGGATGCAGGCGGCCTAAGTCACATAATCCAACAACCCGGAGAATCAACCCGTAAGCTTTGGAACCGGTTTCTCACTAAGAAGAACCAAATCATCGACTGTCCGGACGCCGAAGCCTTAACGGCCTTCAAACACAGTGTCCGAGATGAATGGCTATCCAGGCACCTTGGCCAGGAAAAGCCAATAACAATGGCAGCCTTAACTACAATAATGACCCGCTTTTGCACGGGCGAGGACAGCTAGTTAGCCCGTAGCAGCACCAATGACCCCAACACATCCGAAGTCAGGGATGGCAATGGAAAACCACGACACAACAAAAATAAACGTTGGAACAATGAAGACAGCCCAGACAATATAGCAGTAAACGCCGGATTCAGGGGCTCGAGACCCGGTCAACGGAAGAATCCATTCAAAGGCAACAAAGACGGTCCATCCGGCCTGGATAAAATCCTAGACAGGCCCTGCCAGATCCACGGCACTCCTGATAAACCAGCCAATCATACCAACAGAGAATGTTGGGTCTTCAAGCTGGCCGGCAAACTCAACGTCGAACACAAAGGGAAGGGACCTTAGAGCGAAGACGAGGACGAATCTCACCAGCCGAACACAGGGGGATAGAAGAAATTTCCACTAGAGATCAAAACAGTGAACATGATCTATGACACTCATATCCCAAAGAGGGAGCGCAAGCGCGCACTCCGAGATGTCTACGCCGTCGAGCCCGTCGCCCCCAAATTCAACCCATGGTCGGCCTGCTCGATCACCTTTGATCGCAGGGATCATCCGACTAGTATCCGTCACGAGGGTTCGGCTGCCCTAGTGCTCGAACCAATAATCGACGGATACCACCTGACTCGAGTCCTCATGGATAGCGGCAGCAGTCTCAATCTGATATATCAGGACACTATCCGCAAGATGGGGATAGACCCTTCAAGAATCAAGCCAAGCAACACTACCTTTAAAGAAGTTATACCGGGCGTGGAAGTCTGCTGCACGGGCTCTCTAACATTGGAGGTTGTATTCGGCTCTCCCGATAACTTTCAAAGCGAAGAACTAATCTTTGACATAGCTCTGTTCCGAAGTGGCTATCATGCACTACTCGGAAGAATGGCCTTCGCCCGTTTTAATGTTGTCATGCATTATGCTTATCTAAAACTCAAAATGCCTGGACCACGTGGTGTCATTACGGTCAGCGGAAATACGGAGCGCTCTCTTCGTATAGAAGAATACACGGCGGCTCTAGCAGTCGAAGCACAAAACGGCCTATCCAAGTCAAACAGCTCATCGGTCGTCAAGACCGCGGACACATCTAAACATATCCGGCGCATACCTCAGTGCGGAAGCTCAGATAAACCCGAGCTCGATTAGCAGCTACACCCCCATTGACCGCCCCATAAGGAGATAGCACATGTGCCACGTATACTTAAATATGCACTCAAAACTCCTTGGGTGGCGATGGGGGCACACTGCACACAAAAAGTCCATAGTTCGGCTCAACCCTATTCAGACTCCAAAAGTTATATTTCACGGTTCATTTAAACGAACCAGCTTTGCTTATGGCCACACCAGATTCTTTTACCTTATTTTTTCTCCTTTTTACAGATGGCCACCACACTATACCCTTCAAGGACACCTCACAACGGAGAAAAAGGCGCAAACGTGCAGCAGGGCCCCGCATTAAGGTTTCTTTTTTCGATTAAGACCCGGTGTAAACCTTTTTTATCTCTATTTGTTTTATACTTTCCTGGCATGTAAAATGTCCAAGAAAGATATCGGTATTACCTGTAAATATACGGCTCGCTGTACTGAAGTGGATGTTATAGAAGCAGCTTGGTTCGTATTGTGTTTTGAGATTTATGCTCTCACCACCTGTGCTCTTTCCCCACGTCGGATTGCCACATGTGCCTTGATACCAGGGTCTATCACCAGGGGATGTATTCATCCCGGTGTATATTGGAAAGTTCGAACACCTATAGGGAAAGTTCGAACACCTATAGGGAAAGTTCGAACACCTATTGGAAAGTTCGAACACCTTATATGTATCAGCTCTGAATCATGTCTTTAGTCAATAGTTGGGTTGCCCAGCTCCTGTGCTTACTACCTTACGTTCCGCTATATCGGCTAGGGTAGTAAGGGGAGAACTACAACAATTGTGTCATGGTTCATCCGGATGAGTACCTCAGTAGAGAAAGCCAAAAACTGACTGTCATGATGCGGCAAGAGCTGGTCAACCACTCGATGACTAAGCGGAATCTTCGCGATTCCTTCCGCATTAACGAAGGACCATTTTTCCGGTCACGTATGTAAATGCACCGAATTTGGATAACCGCGTACATACCATGGGCTATATAGTAGCCCCACCGTCAAACTCCTATGGCTAAGTGAAAGTGTTAAAGCCCTATAGTCTGGTTGCCTAGTTCGCCTCACTAACACCTCATTAAAGGACCAAGACGTTGGGTCAAGTGTGATCAAGTGCTTTTCCGAACACCCCCGCGTTATACGTGAGGGGGCTGAAGCCGACGACTGCAAACTTTCAGATTATATATATATATATATATATATATATATATATATATATATATATATATATATATATATATATATATATATATATATATATATATATATATATATAAAGGCGGCCGCACAGGAGGCACCAAAACTTTTCGGGCAAAAAGTATAAAAACATAGCCTTGAATATATCATAATATTGTTATTATAATTTTGATACACTGTACTCGAACATAATATTTTCGAGCATTGACCCTCTATTAAGTGGGCACCTTCTAGGACATCTTCAAAGTAATGTTCTGGCATGTTAGGGTCCTTGCCTTCGGGTGGACTCTACGTCGCAATATCGATGGCCTTCATCTTCGCCCAATACGTCTTGACACGGGCAAGGGCCATCCGTGCACCTTCTATGCATGTTGACCGCTTAACAGTGTTGATACGCGACACCGCATTAACAAGTTGCCGCACCAAACCGAAATAACTATTTGGAATTGGCTCAGTCGGCCACAACCGGGCTATGACGTCCTTCATGGCAATTCTGGACATCTTGTGGAGCTCGGCCCACTAGGCCATCTGTTCGTTCAACAGTGGATGCTTTAGTGTGCCAAATTGCGAGGAATAGCTTTTTTGTTGCATGTCCTTCTAGGGCGTGGAAAAACTAATTCGCATCGGCAACACTCTTCGGCAGGTCCATAAAGGTGTCTGGAGAACTCCACAGTTGATTAAGCGGCGCATACTTCAGATCGCCAAACTTAGTTTGCAATAAAAAGGGCTTACCAGCCGTGATCTCCCCAGCTTGTCGGATCTCCTCCCGAGCTGCTCTAGACTCAGACCGGGCTTCCTTTGCCTCTTGTAAAGCCTTGTCAAGATTGGCCGATTTGGCTTTGTTATCTTTCTCAAGAACTTGGCATCGGCTAGTGGTATCCTTTAGCTCAAGTGCCATAGTTGATATTCTCTCCTCGCACTGCCGAGCAGTCTACTTAGCCTTTAATTCGGCGGCTACCTTTTCGGCAGCCGCATTACTTATCATGGCTTGCTTCTTGGCCCAGGCAAGTTCAGCCCGAGGGGTCTCAACAGCGGCAGCACTATCTGCAGTTATGCATGTACAAAGTCTAAGTGCCACGCTCATATCATAATACTAGCATGTACTGAGTGCCCCAGGGACATACCTTGCGTCTCGTCGAGCCGCATGTTAATAAGCATGATGTCATCATCCGCTACATCAAGTTTCTACTTCAGATGTGCTACCTCTGTAGCTTGGGCAGTTGCCATGGATGTAACAACTTGTGTTTCAATTAGTCAGATCATTTCCTGGGCATATATTTTTGATCCTCTGATCGCCTCCCTTTGGATGTCAACCAGAGTCTCAGGGGCTACTATCTATACACAGGTGCAATTTGCACTTATAATATAATTGAAATTATACTACGTACCTCGAAGCCTCTTAGTAGGCTCGTAAAGGCTTCATTCAATCCGCTTTTCACGGACCGAACTCTTTCAACCACCATACCCATCAAGGTCCGATGTTCCTCTAAGACGGAGGCATGTTGCAATATGTCCATCAATGTATCTAGCGCCTCCGGTTCCACAATAGGTTGCGTCGTCTCTCGGACATTGGATAGTCCGGGACTTTTGTTGTTCCCTGTAGGGCCCGCACACCCCAGACCCTAGGCGGCCGAAGTATTACCTTCGGCCGCGGTCTTCACTGCCCCTTGCGCCACTCGTAGACCGGGAAAGATCCTCCGGGACGACACCTCGGTGTTGTCTGCCTTATCAGGCAGGGAGATCTGTGGAAGCGTCTCGCTCTCCATCATCTCCGGAAGAAGATCCCCCGAAGAGTAGGACTGCTGAGGAGGGCTACGTGTCGGACTGCAAACATGTGTTTAAAATGTTACCCTTACAGCCAGGAAAGAACGGGATATGTTTAAAACACCCTGGTTCACTTACGATTTGGCCGAGGGCTTATCCTTGCGGAGTGTCTGCATATCGACGTCACCCCCTGACTGGGATACCTTCCCCCGCTTAGAAGCTTCTCTTTTCGAGTCTTCGGAGGCGATCCTCTTCTTCCCGTGAGGAGAAGGGATGTCAGTTCGCCCTTCCCTTCCATCTTCGGAAGTGGAAGTTTCAATCTCCCCGAACAAAATGCATGGTGTGCCTCCAGAATGGAGGCCACCTTGGGCCTCTTTGCTCTCCTCCTTATCTTCCCCCGCCGGCACTTGATATGGTTCCAGAGCCAGCATCCTTGTTAACACCGGATCAGTAGAGTCTTCGGAAAGTGGAGCCGAACACCTAATTCTCTCCGCCTTCTTTAGCCAGCCCTGGCCGAGTAGAGTTTTGTCAGTACGTTGTTATGAGTAATTTTACTAAAATGTGTTCGGGAGTCAAGTACTTACCGGAGTATTTGGATGATTGCAGTCAAGGCCGAGGTATTCTATAGTATCCAACCACTTTTTTCGTGCGCCGAAGAATAAATTCCACATCCCTCTGAGCATTGTGCCGGAGAAGTGTTGAAGGGTCCGTGGACCTTCCGGATTGAACTCCCACATACGGAGAGGACGCTGCTGGCACGGAAGGATCCGGCGGATTAGCATTACTTGGATTACATTGGTGAGACTGATGTCCTTTTTAATGAGGCTCCGAATGCGACTTTGCAACATCTGCGCTTCATCAATAGATCCCCAGACCAGCCCCTTGTTAATCCACGATGCAAGCTGTAAAGGAGGGCCAGATAGAAACGCGGGTGTAGCTGCCCACTTTTTACCACATGGTTCGGTAATGTAAAACCACTCCCGTTGCCATAAGTCAGAAGATTCTGCGAAAGAGCCCTTTGGCCAAGGAGAAGTGGTAAGTTTTCTTATTGAAGTGCCTCCACACTCCGCTTGTTTCCTGCCGATTACCTTCGGGTTCATGATAAAGGTTTTAAGCCATAAGCCGAAGTGTGGGGAAATCCGGAGGAAGGCCTCACACGTGATGATGACTGTCGAGATATGAAGGAAGGAGTCTGGAGCTAGATCATGGAAATCTAGCCCGGAATAAAACATAAGACCTTGAACAAAGGGATGGAGAGCAAACCCAAGTCCTCGGATGAAGTGAGAGATGAACACAACCCTCTCATTGGATCTGGGAGTGGGAATAACCTGCCCTTGAGCAGGAAGCCTGTGGAGGATTTCTGCAGTCAGGTATCTTGCCTCCCTTTGGTACGGCTTCCTGGTCGTATTCAAACCATAGCCATTAAACACTTAGATCACTTTGGGGCTGGATCGTATTCAAATCACAGCCGTTAACCCTCTTGGTCCGGCTTATTGATCGTATTCGAATCATAGCCGTTAAATACTTTGGTCAATGGGGGGCTTCCTGATCGTATTCGAATCATAGCTGGGTACCCCTTTGATCGGCGCAATGCCAAAAACCATTCGTGGGCTTCCTGATCGTATTTGAATCATAACTATTAACCCTTATGGTCCGGCTTCCTGCTCGTATTCGAAGCATAGCCTCATTTTTTCTTATTTGGCTTGATTTTTTGAAGATTTTTTCCGGTTCTTCTTGATACTATCTTGCCTTTTGGTTTAAAGTGATTTCGGCCATATAACCTTCAATCGTACAGCTCATATTTGAAGCATACCGTGGTTTCTATTATTTGGCCTAATGAGAGGCGACAAGCCGCCCATACATGATGATATCAAGCACTTGGAAATATTGGCTTCTAAAGCTTTGGGTGCTCGCCCATATTGCACAGGTATTATAAACCGGCAGTATGATTCAATATCACATGTATGATATTGTTATTATGTTGAAGTTCAGGTCACACCAGTCTTATCTATAACTGTTTTAAGCCTCAGTCGTTATATGCAAGGTATTATGACCCGCCCTGCGGTCAACCGCCAAGGGCTCTTTTGATCTACTTGTGTGCAGGATAAATTGAAATTTTTCTGCACCACTTAAACATCATGACAAATTTAAAAGGATAACTATCAAGTGGCATCTTAACAGCATTGAGCATAACACGAACGTGCACGATGGCACAACAGAGCAAGGTTGTTTCTACCCTATTACATGACTCCCAGAGTCCAAATTATTAACTGTTTTCCAGAAGGTCACAAATATGAACCGCCCAGCGGATCAATCTTCTTGATGGCCTGACGCTTCCGGATCATCCCTCTCCGCTTCTTCGTCCTGTTCTACTTCTTGGAAGGTTGGTGATGAACAGTTAATGCCATTCAAAGCTTGGAACTCAGCTTCATCATCAATAAGCTTGGACGGGTCAAGTTCAGGAGCAAAAGTATGCTTACGGATTGGGGGGATAAGATCTTTCACTTTATAAGACGGTGTTGGCATCTTCTGATTTTCCAAATCGTAAGCCGGTTGATACTTGGTGTGGTATGTCTCGTTGGCAATCAAACTAGCCAGAGGACGTACGTCCTTCACGCAAGCATCAAAGTCTTTCTTGTCAAACAGGGTGCCATCTTCCTTAAAGCATGGATACCTGATAGAGATATCGGCCGACTCTAGCTCCAGTAACCATGCTTTGGCCCGGCTTAAAGTAGTCACAGCTCCGGCTCTTGCAGATGATCGCTTCGTCTCACTAAACCCCTCAGGCAGAATGGAAAGCTTCCTCAACACATCAACGAAGAGAGTGGGGGATTCATTAGACGGAGAAATTGTGGCCAATGCGCGTTGAGCACCAGTATAAAGTTGCTCCACTAGTGTGTAAACCACCTTCAGCTTCACAAGCATATCTTGGTTGAGATTGGTGCTTCTGGGGCCTACATAATAGTCATGGATGGATTGAAAGAGGTTTATATCATCAAGGAAGATATTCAAATTTGATAGCCATAAGGCGGCTTACCAAAGATAGCAGAAACATCTGAGACACCTGGCGTTTTAAGCCGGTGAGTTCCAGGGTCGCTTCCTAGAGAGCCGCCTCTGCCTTCTCTACCCATTGTGTCATGGCAATTTTCTCTTCAGCCCATGCGTTTTTCTCCACTTCAAAGCCGACTTTCAGTTTTTCTGCCTCAGCCACGCTGAATTCAAACTTTGAGTTCGCCTTCTAGGTCTCAGCCTCTTGCAGCTCCAGACGGGTCTTCAAGTCAGACAGCTCTAATTGAAGTTGAGCAGTGGTGGTCTATACATACACCGGATCAAAATCATAATTCAACGTTAGTTCAAAATATTAAGTCCCAACCCTTTTGCAAGCAACAACACTTGGCACTTGGGGGCTAATGTTTGCCGAAAGCTTTATTTATGTGGCGGTTTATGTGAATAAGTCCCAAGCACTTTGCGAGCAAGAGTACTTGGTACTTGGGGGCTAATGCATATTACTCGTTTTTATTACGATAACCCATTTATGTTACAAACAGCCACAGCCGGCTCATGAGAACTGCACAAGTAAGTATTGTCTTCTATACAAGAATATAAAGAACCTACTCATTCATGCTGATTAAGCCAGCCCTTGGGGGCTTCAGTGTTAACCATTACAGCTATATTCTAAGCTAGATGCTTTAAACCGGATTTCTAAACAATTCTATCAAGGGATATTACTTATGCTCCTGGTTAAATCTAAGTCTACAGCATATTCATCATAAACAATAGACTTGGGGGCTGACAGTGTGTGCGTAACTCAATAAGGGAAGAGCTCATACCTCAAATTTTTGGTGCATCTGTTTCACCATATCAACTTCAAGTTCACGGCTGCTGTGCACATGACTGAGAAAACCAGAATATATTTCGTCAATGCTCAGTTGAGAATAACTCGCGACATCAAATCTCACTCTGCGCTGTTCAATGTGTTTTTCCTTGGCGGAGTGTGTAACGCCCCAGATTCGATGCGCCAAGTGTCTACCAGTTATCCGTCGTTGTTGCCCTGTCATTTGCTTGCGTGTTGCACTTTGCCATGTCATCATGTGCATTTCATTTTGCATACGTGTTCGTTTCTTGCATCCGTGCATTTTCCCCGTTGTCCATTTTGCAATCCGGTACTCCTATGTCCTCCGGCGTCCCCCTTTTGTCTCTCATTGTGAGCGGGGGTTAAACATTCTCAGAATGGATCGAGTCTTGCCAAGCGGCCTTGGTATAGCACCGGTAGACCACCTGTCAAGTTTCGTGCCATTTGGAGGTCGTTTGATACTCCAACGGTTAACCGGGTAACCGTAAAAGCCCTCTTTGTGTTGCAGCCCAACACCTCTCCAAAACAGCCCAAAAACCCATCCAAACCCCTTCCATTCTCTCGGACGTTCGATCACGATCGTGTGGGTGAAAACCGCACTCCATTTGGAGTCTCCTAGCTCCCAGAATCTATAAATAGGCCTCCCCCGTCCAAATTCTCAGTCTAACCCTAGCCTTCCTCTTCCTCGCGCCGCCGGACACGTCCAAACCCGCGCCGGACATGTCCACCGCCCCAGCCACCTCACTCCGACCAATCGGGCGTCGCCACGTCACCCCGCCGCCGCCCGCAGCCAACCCGTGCGCGCCACGTGTCCGTCGCCCGCGCCCTCTCTCTCCTTCGCCGCTCGCCGCCCGCCAGGCCTGCCGCAGGCCCCCGCAGGCCCGTCTCTCCACCGCCGGGCTCCGCCCGCGCCCCGCCGGACTCGCGCCGCCGCCGGCGTGCCCCGACCTGCCGGCGCGCGCGCCGCCGCCGTGCGCCCATCCCGCCGCCGCGCCATCCTTCGTCACCGCGCCGCCCGCCGCCCTCGGCCGCCGCGCCGGAGCGCCTCCCTGCCGGCGCGCCTCCCGGCCGGACCCCGCCATCCCACCACCGCCAACTCCCTCCGCCGTGCCCGTCGTCCCCTGGCCGCGCCGCCCGTCGTCCCCGAGCACCGCCGCCGCCGGCGACGTGCTCTGTCGGTCGCGCCCGTGCCTCAACCGCGCCCCTCCCTCCGGCCATCTCCGGAGCCCTCCGCGGCCTCCAGCTCCGGCAAGCCACCGCCCCGTCTCCGGCCGTCCTCGGGAACCGCTCCCTAATCCAGATCTGAGAAGACCTAAGGTTGACCCCAAAAATTCCACTAAGTCCCCGAAATATTCGCATATTTTAGCTCCTCTTCGTCGCATCATAGCTCTACATCCGTTGCTCCGTTTGATTCATACTATATATCAAAATGTTCATTGAGAGATGCTCTTCATTTTGTTCCATTGTGCCATGTTTGTTTGAGATCGTCTTGAGGCCGTAATCATCGTTGCAAGAGTGTTATATGATGTTAATCTGCTGAAACTGTTATAACTTGGTGATTTGTCATTTTTGTTGCATTTGGTGTGTGCATCCTATGAGCAAGAGTCCTACATGTGTTTTGTACTACATCATGCCATCTTTACAGGGGTGATTGTCTTGTATTTTTGTGAGTCTTGTAGTGAGTGCTTTGAGCTCGTGAAGTATGGTACTTGTTGTTGCTGTTTTGCTAGGTTGAATCTGTTATTTGGTGATGCTATGTAAACCTGCTGCTACAAGTCATTCTATGCATAATCTGGAGATGTTCACTAAGGATGTTTTGTTGTACATGTCATACTCTATCCATCCATGCCAATGGTTGAATTCATAGCTTAATGTAACTTGTTGTAATCTTGTTCTCAAATTGCTAAATAATGTTGCTGTCAGCCTGTTAACATTAAGTTCAATGTTGCCATGATTGTTGCTAGTGATCCATGCACCCTATGAACTTGCTCTTGCCATGCTTAGCTTCATAAACATGTCATCTTTCTGTTGGTCACCTTTTCATGCCATGTATTGATCTGTGGTGAGTGGTACAAGCTCACCAACATGCCTACTTATCGTTGCTCCTGCCATGTTTGAATCTGTCATATCACTTGCCATGTTTACATGGGTGCCACCATATCTTATGATCCTTTTTGGCACATGGTCAGTAAAGGACTTTTGTTCTATGCATTTAGTAGTATCATGCCATGCCTTAAATTTCTATGAGAAGTTCCTGTAACATGTTATTTGATGGCTCTAAACATTGCAACCTGATGTTATTTCTGCTAAGCCTGTAAACTGTTACTATTTGCAATCTTGCCATGTCTTTTTGAGCATGTTCTAGTGATTTCTGGAGATAGCTCAGTGTTCATGTTTTGTTATGCGTTACCTGTACATCATGTCCATGCCTTTTGTTCTCATGTTGGTGTGATGTATCATGTTGTTTTTATGCTTGCAATATGCCTAGTTGCTGCTTTGGACAGCTTGTCCTTTAAACTTGTATAGAGTGTATGTGTTGAACCGTTGCTCCGTTTCGAGTGTGATCTATATGAAACCTGCTTGATTTTGCATGTAGTTTCGTATTATCATGTTCCA
Organism: Triticum aestivum; assembly: GCF_018294505.1. NCBI lineage: Eukaryota > Viridiplantae > Streptophyta > Magnoliopsida > Poales > Poaceae > Triticum > Triticum aestivum. The sequence goes on along the minus strand of NC_057813.1, from coordinate 586,473,214 downwards.
TCCATGTTTTGAGAGTGTTTGCTTGATGTTTGTATGCATTTTGCATCAATGCCATGTTTAACTTGTTTTGCTCATATCTTCTAGGTCGTAGCTCCGAACTAAATGAACTTTATATGTAACTTGACTAGAATTTTGTGTAGATCCTCTTGGTGCATCTTAACTTGCTTTTTGACAACTTGAACATAAGGTTTATTCAGATCTGGACCGATTTCGAAATTTGCATATGAGGACTTACCGGAATTGTTATATGTTGTTCCCGGCCTCATTTAAACTTGGCTTGATGTGTTGCTCTTGTTTGCATCATCTCTTGCCATGAGTAGCTTCATGTAGTCTTTTCTTGCATCATGCTTGGTTGTGCATCATGTCATGTATATATGTGGTGTTTTTACCATGTTGTGTGCTTCTTCTTGATAGTTCCCGTTTCGTAGCGATCGTGAGGATTCGTTCGTCTCCGCTTGGTTCATCTTCGTGGTTTCATCTTCTTCATGGACTCGTTCTTCTTCCTAGCGGGATTTTAGGCAAGATGACCGTAATCTTGGATCTCACTACTATCATTGCTATGCTATTTGCTTCATTCTATCGCTTTGCTGCACTACCTATCACTTGTTCTTCAAGCCTCCCAATTTGCCATGTCAGCATCTAACCTTTTTCACCCTTCCTAGCAAACCATTGCTTGGCTATGTTACCGCTTTGCTCACCCCTTCTTATAGCGTTGCTAGTTGCAGGTGAAGTTGAAGATTGCTCCATGGTGGACAGGATTATGTTGGGATATCAGAATATCTCTTATTTAATTAATGCATCTATATACTTGGTAAAGGGTGGAAGACTCGGCCTTATGCCTGGTGTTTTGTTCCACTCTTGCCGCCATAGTTTCCGTCATACTGGTGTTATGTTCCCGGATTTTGCGTTCCTTACACGGTTGGGTGATTTATGGGACCCCCTTAACAGTTCGCTTTGAATAAAACTCCTCCAGCAAGGCCCAACCTTGGTTTTACCATTTGCCTCACCACCACCTATACCCTTCCCTTGGGTCGGCCAACCCGAGGGTCATCTTTATTTTAGCCCCCCCCCCCCGGGCCAGTGCTGGTCCGAACCAGAGCCACTTGCAGCGCCACCTCGGGGAAACTTGAGGGCTGGTTTTAGTTGTACGTAGTGTTCATCCGGTGTTTCCCTGAGAACGAGATATGTGCAGCTCCTATCAGGATTGTCGGCGCATCGGGCGGCTTTGCTGGACTTGTCTTACCATTGTCGAAATGTCTTGTAAACCGGGATTCCGAGTCTGATCGGGTCTTCCTGGGAGAAGGTATATCCTTGGTTGATCGCGAGAGCTTATCATGGGCTAAGTTGGGACACCCCTGCAGGGTGTAAACTTTCGAAAGTTGTGCCCGTGGTTATGGGCAGATGGGAATTTGTTAATGTCCGGTTGTAGATAACTTGACACCAGATCTGAATTAAAACGCATCAACCGCGTGTGTAGCCGTGATGGTCTCTTTTCGGCGGAGTCCGGGAAGTGAACATGGTTTTTGGGTTATGTTTGACGTAAGTAGGAGTTCAGGATCACTTCTTGATCATTACTAGTTGACGACTGTTCCTCTTGCTCTCTTCTCGCTCTTATTTGCGTATGTTAGCCACCATATATGCTTAGTCACTGCTGCAACCTCACCACTTTGCCCCTTCCTTTCCCAGTAATCTTTGCTAGTCTTGATACCCCTGGTAATGGATTGCTGAGTCCTCGTGGCTCACAGATTAATAAAACAACAGTTGCACGTACAGGTTATGCGATGGTCATGACGCGAGAGCGATGTTTGCTTGTTTGGAGTTCTTCTTCTGCTTCTTCTTCGATCAGGGATAGGTTCCAGGTCGGCAGCCTGGGCTAGCAGGGTGGATGTCGTTTGAGCTTCTGTTTGTGTTTCATCCGTAGTCGGATGTTGTTCCCATGTATGATATGATGTTGTATTCGTGTGGCATTGTATGCCTTTTGTATGTATCCCCATCTATTATGTAATGTTGATGTAATGATATCCACCTTGCAAAGTGTTTCAATATGCGGTTCTATCCTTGGTGGGACCTTCGAGTCTCTTTAGGATAGTATCACATATTGGGCGTGACAAATTGGAATCAGAGCCTCGACCGACCCTAGGAGCCCCCTTGATTGATCGTGTAATTTGGCCGTTGTTCAGTCTAGAAGAAAACTTTTTCTGAGTCTAGTTATATCGAAGAGTAGGAATTCTTTTTACTCCTCAGCCCCTTTGTCGCTCTGGTGAGGAATCTCGACGTAGGTGTTTTGAATTACTTCTCTTCCCCTTCAGATTTTTCTTTAGGTTCACGCAGTTAGTTTTTTGATCGTGGGTTCTCATCTCTTTTCATCCGGTGCATTTCTCGTCAAGTTGACTCGAGCCTCTTCGTCTTTGCCAAGTTCAATCCATAGTCCGATCTCAATGAAGTTGTTTCTCTGCCCGCAGTTGTCTTCTTTTACCACCCGCCCACCCCTTTTATTCTCGGAGCCGGAGTCCGTAATCGAGTATCCATCCTACTCGTGCGTTTGTTTTCTTTCCTCAATGATTTCAACCGGTGTTTTCTCTTCAAGATATTCATCGGTTCCCCCTTCAAAGTTGCCTTTGTTTTCCCGCCCTCCCACCCTCTTCTTTCCAGAGCATGAGTCTGTTTCAAGCATCAACTTCATTCGTGTGAAGCCTCTTCAGTCTTTCGTCAATTGTTTCAACCGGCGAATTCTCGTCTCGTTTGACATTCTTCATCTCCTTTTCTTCTCCGGTGGACTCAATTCAAGTTTTTCAGGTTGATCACATTCTTTTCCTTGGATCAAGTGTCACCTCATTCAAATATTTCAATTGTTTCGGTGCATCATCTATCTGGTCAACAATCTTTTCCAACGGTGTTTTTCTTTTAGTGGGCCCTAACCCACAGGTCTTTTCCCAGGATCTTACCTGACTCTTCTAATTTCTCGGAGCTATTCCCAAATCCTTTTCGAAGTTTGACGTAAGTATGAATTTCATCAGTCAGATGCTTTTCCAAGATCGATTTCAAATCATTTCATTTTTTGCTCAACCTCTTCGCTTGTCATTCTCCCGGAGTATCTCACCAATTTTGGTGGTGTTTTCCCGTCGTCATTTGAAGACCGAAGAAGAGTTTTTCCTCTCAATCTTGCCTGTTCTCCCGAAGATTTGTGGTTCTAGCTTCATGCTATCAGTCTCGAATTATTCCATTTGTCAGATATTCTTTCTTACCCATCCGGAGTATTTCAGGAGTTGATTTCTTTTTCGTTTCACCGGAGGCCATCATTCCAGTTATCGTTCTCTATTTATCTCGACGCTTTGTTCAAGTGCTTTCTAATCAGTTCGAAGTCCTCCCTTTCTTTTGTATCTAAATTCCCTCTACCATATTTGTTCTTCTAATTCTTCCTGGTGATTCATTTCTCCTTCATCAGTCATTTGAATTTTTACAGTGGTTCGTTCAAGATTCTTTTTCTTTGATTATCATTTTAATCCATTCGTTCTTTCGAATCCTACCGGTGGTTCATGAAGACTTTCTCAAGTTTTGCGGCATATTCCCCTTAATCATTTGCAAGAAGAATAAGTAGTATGCAAAATCCATTGCTTGTCATCAATTTAATTTGATGAAGGATAAGCATACAATAAATCTTATTCTTATTTCATCCAAGTGAGTAATCCCTTCCTTCGGAGTTTGTTCTTGACGAATAAACTCTAGTTCCAAGTGTTTTCATCTTTTCTTTTCCGGAGTACAAAATTTCCTCGGCCTTTTCATTGAAACCTCCATCTAAATCATCGCAAGGCTCATCTTATTCTTTCTTCCTTCATTCTATCTCATAATCTTTTTGTTACCGGAGTTCTTCATGGTGGTTCTTCATGATTTAATTCATGCTTCAAGAGTTCATCAAGATTTTGTTGGTGGAGTTCAAGTATCTTTTCTTCTCGCGTCACGAAGTGCAAATAATTCTCCGTATTCTTTTGAAATGGAGTTTTGCATTTCTTCTTTCTTCCCAGTTATTTAATCTTTTACGCTCGAGGTCGGTTATCAGCTCATAAATTTAGAGATGTTATCTATAAGTCCACATCAAGCTTATTCTTTCGTTGTTGATTTTCTCAACAACTCCGTTCAACCCTTCCTTCTAAATTCTTTCCATTCCTTTCTTTCAATTCTTCCGGAGGCATTGCATTGTTCATCTCGTCAAGTGCCATCTCTTTGGGTGAAGCTCGTGTTCTATTCCTCCAGGTTTCAGCCGGAGTGCTGCCTAAATTCTTTCAGTCTTATTCGTTTCTCATCTCGTTCTAACCGGAGTGCTTTCAGAGTCTATCTTGTTTCCATGAACATTTGATTCTCGTCACTCTCGTCATTTCTCTCTTCTTCTCGAGCGCTCTCGATTCCTTGCTTCTTCTCTTGAGTTCTTGTTTCACCTCATCCCTTTTCCCTTCCGTCTCGGTCCTAAGATCTCGGGACGAGGTCTCTTGTTAGTGGAGGAGTGTTGTAACACCCCGAATTCGACGCGCCAAGCGTCTTCCAATTATTCGTTGTTGTTGCCCTGTCATTTGCTTGCGTGTTGCACTTTGCCATGTCATCATGTGCATTTCATTTTGCATATGTGTTCGTTTCTTGCATCCGAGCATTTTCCCCGTTGTCCGTTTTGCAATCCGGTACTCCTATGTCCTCCGGCGTCCCCCTTTTGTCTCTTGTTGTGAGCGGGTGTTAAACGTTCTCGGAGGAACGAGTCTTGCCAAGCGGCCTTGGTATAGTACCGGTAGACCGCCTGTCAAGTTTCGTGCCATTTGGAGGTCGTTTGATACTCCAACGGTTAACCGGGTAACCGTAAAAGCCCTCTTTGTGTTACAACCCAACACCCTTCCAAAACAGCCCAAAAACCCATCCAAATCCCTTACATGCTCTCGTTCGTTCGATCACGATCATGTGGGCGAAAGCCGCACTCCATTTGGAGTCTCCTAGCTCCCAGAATCTATAAATAGGCCTCCCCCGTCCAAATTCTCGGTCTAACCCTAGCCTTCATCTTCCTCGCGCCGCCGGACGCGTCCAACCCCGCCCGGACATGTCCACCGCCCCAGCCACCTCACTCCGATCAATCGGGCGTCGCCACGTCACCCCGCCGCCGCCCGCAGCCAACCCATGCGCGCCACGTGTCCGTCGCCCGCGCCCTCTCTCTCCTCCGCCGCCCGCGGCCCGCCGCAGGCCCCCGCGGGCCCGTTTCCCCGCCGCCGGGCTCCGCCTGCGCCCCTCCGGACTCGCGCCGCCGCCGGCATGCCCCGACCCGCCGGCGCGCGCGCCGCCCTTCACCGGACCGCGTCGCCACCGTGCGCCCATCCCGCCGCCGCGCCGTCCTTCATCGTCGCGCCGCCTGCCGCCCTCGGCCGCCGCACTAGAGCGCCTCCCCGTCGGCGTGCCTCCCGGCCGGTCCCCGCCGCCCAAGTGCCGCCAACTCCCTCTGCCGTGCCCGCTGTCCCCTGGCCGCGCCGCCCGTCGTCCCCGAGCACCGCCGCCGCCGGCGACGTGCTCCGTCGACCGCGCCCGTGCCTCGACCGCGCCCCTCCCTCCGGCCATCTCCGGCACCCTCCGCGGCCTCCAGCTCAGGCGAGCCGCCGCCCCATCTCCGGCCGTCCTCGGGAACCGCTCCCCGATCCAGATCTGAGAAGACCTAAGGTTGACCCCGAAAATTCCACCAAGTCCCCGAAATATTTGCATATTTTTAGCTCCTGTTCATCGCATCATAACTCTGCATCTGTTGCTCCATTTGATGCATATGATATATCAAAATGTTCAACGAGAGATGTTCTTCATTTTATTCCATTGTGCCATGTTTGTTTGAGATCATCTTGAGGCCCTAATCATCGTTTCAAGAGTGGTATATGATGTTAATCTGCTGAAACTGTTATAACTTGGTGATTTGTCATTTTTGTTGCATTTGATGTGTGCATCCTATGAGCATGAGTCATACATGTGTTTTGTACTACATCATGCCATATTTACAGGTGTGCTTGTCTTGTATTTTTGTGAGTCTTGTAGTGAGTGCTTTGAGCTCATGAAGTATGGTACTTGCTCTTGCTGTTTTGCTAGGCTGAATCTGTTATTTGGTGATGCTATGTAAACCTGCTGCTACAAGCCATTCTATGCATAATCTGGAGATGTTCACTAATGATGTTTTGTTGTACATGTCATGCTCAATCGATCCATGCCCCTGGTTGCATTTATAGCTTGATTTAGATTGTTGTAATCTTGTTCTCAAATTGCTAAATAATGTTGATGTCAGCCTGTTAACATTAAGTTCAATGTTGCCATGATTGTTGGTAGTGATCCATGCACCCTATGAACTTTCTCTTGTCATGGTTAGCTTCATAAACATGTCATCTTTCTGTTGGTCACCTTTTCATGCCATGTATTTATCTGTGGTGAGTGGTACAAGCTCACCAACATGCCTACTTATCGTTGCTCCTGCCATGTTTGAATCTGTCATATCACTTGCCATGTTTACATGGGTGCCATCATATCTTATGATCCTTTTTGGCTCATGGTCAGTAAAGGACTTTTGTTCTATGCATTTAGTAATATCATGCCATGCCTTAAGTTTCTATGATAAGTTCCTGTAACATGTCTTTTGATGGCTCTAAACATTGCAACCTGATGTTATTTCTGCTAAGCCTGTAAACTGTTATTATTTGCAATCTTGCCATGTCATTTTGAGCATGTTCTAGTGATTTCTGGAGATATCTCAGTGTTCATGTTTTGTTATGCTTTACCTGTACATCATGTCCATACCTTTTGTTCTCATGTTGGGGTGCTGTAGCATGTTGTTTTGATGCTTGCAATATGCCTAGTTGCTGTTTTGGACATCTTGCCCTTTAAACTTGTATAGAGTGTATGTGTTGAACCATTGCTCCGTTTCGAGTGTGATCTATATGAAACTTGCTTGATTTTGCATGTAGTTTCATATTATAATGTTGCATCCATGTTTTGAGAGTGTTTTCTTGATGTTTGTATGCATTTTGCATCAATGCCATGTTTAACTTGTTTTGCTCATATCTTCTAGGCCGTAGCTCCGAACTAAATGAACTTTATATGTAACTTGACTAGGATTTCGTGTAGATCCTCTTGGTGCATCTTAACTTGCTGTTTGACAACTTGAACATAAGGTTTATTCAGATCTGGACCAATTTCGAAATTTGAATATGAGGACTTACCAGACTTGTTATATGTTGTTCCCGGCCTCATTTAAACTTGCCTTGATGTGTTGCTCTTGTTTGCATCATCTCTTGCCTTGAGTAGCTTTATGTAGTCTTGTCTTGCATCATGCTTGGTTGTGCATCATGTTATGTATATGTGTGGTGTGTTTACCATGTTGTGTGCTTCTTCTCGATAGTTCCCGTTTCGTTGCGATCGTGAGGATTCATTCGTCTACGCTTGGTTCGTCTTCGTGCTTTCATCTTCTTCATGGACTCGTTCTTCTTCCTAGCGGGATTTCAGGCAAGATGACCGTCACCTTGGATCTCACTACTATCATTGCTATGCTAGTTGCTTCGTTCTATCGCTTTGCTGCGCTACCTATCACTTGTTCTTCAAGCCTCCCAATTTGCCATGTCAGCCTCTAACCTTTTTCACCCTTCCTAGCAAACCATTGCTTGAATATGTTACCGCTTTGCTCAGCCCTTCTTATACCGTTGCTAGTTGCAGGTGAAGTTGAAGATTTCTCCATGGCGGACAGGATTATGTTGGGATATCACAATATCTCTTATTTAATTAATGCATCTATATACTTGGTAAAGGGTGGAAGACTCGGCCTTATGCCTGGTGTTTTGTTCCACTCTTGCCGCCCTAGTTTCCATCATACCGATGTTATGTTCCCAGATTTAGCGTTCCTTACGCGGTTGGGTGATTTATGGGACCCCCTTGGCAGTTCACTTTGAATAAAACTCCTACAGTAAGGCCCAACCTTGGTTTTACCATTTGCCTCACCACCACCTATACCCTTCCGTTGGGTCGGCCAACCCGAGGGTCATCTTTATTTTAGCCCCCTGGGGCCAGTGCTTCTCTAAGTGCTAGTCCGAACCAGAGCCACTTGCAGCGCCACCTCGGGGAAACTTGAGGGCTGGTTTTAGTTGTACGTAGTGTTCATCCGGTGTTGCCTTGAGAACGAGATATGTGCAGCTCCTATCGGGATTGTCGGCGCATCGGGCGGCTTTGCTGGACTTGTTTTACCATTGTCGAAATGTCTTGTAATCCGGGATTCCGAGTCTGATTGGGTCTTCCTGGGAGAAGGTATATCCTTCGTTGATCGCGAGAGCTTATCATGGGCTAAGTTGGGACACCCCTGCAGGGTATAAACTTTCAAAAGCCGTGCCCATGATTATGGGCAGATGGGAATTTGTTAATGTCCGGTTGTAGATAACTTGACACTAGATCCGAATTAAAACGCATCAACCGCGTGTGTAGCCATGATGGTCTCTTTTCGGCGGAGTCCGGGAAGTGAACACGGTTTTTGGGTTATGTTTGACGCAAGTAGGAGTTTAGGATCACTTCTTGATCATTACTAGTTGACGACCGTTCTACTTGCTCTCTTCTCGCTCTTATTTGCGTATGTTAGCCACCATATATGCTTAGTCGCTGCTGCAACCCCACCACTTTGCCCCTTCCTTTCACAGTAAGCTTTGCTAGTCTTGATACCCATGGTAATGGGATTGCTGAGTCCTCGTGGCTCACAGATTACTACAACAACAGTTGCAGGTACATGTTATGCGATGGTCATGACGCGAGAGCGATGTTTGCTTGTTTGGAGTTCTTCTTCTGCTTCTTCTTCGATCAGGGATAGGTTCCTTGTCGGCAGCCTGGGCTAGCAGGGTGGATGTCGTTTGAGCTTCTGTTTGTGTTTCATCCATAGTCGGATGTTGTTCCCATGTATGATATGATGTTGTATTCGTGTGTCATTGTATGCCTTTTGTATGTATCCCCATCTATTATGTAATGTTGATGTAATGATATCCACCTTGCAAAGCGTTTCAATATGCGGTTCTATCCTTGGTGGGGCCTTCGAGTCTCTTTAGGATAGTATCGCATATTGGGCGTGACAGAGTGCTTGGCTAGGGCAGTGGGTCTTCCCGGCTCTCTAAAGCCAGTATTGGTGATCACTACATCGTCATCTTGTGTGTCACTTGTCTTAATAGGGCTTGAGGCTTCAGGATTTAAGGAGTCATTGTTGGCTTGATCGACAGGCGGGTCAGCAGTCACTAGGGGAATGTCAAGAACTGGCTCAGATGATTCAGGAACAGAGGCCTCAGGCGCTATGGTTTGTGGCTCTGGTTCACTGACTTTTGAGTCTTCAACCGGCTTATTCACCACTGCTTTCTTGATGGGCTTGGCTTTTCCACTTCATAAGTCATGAGAGGTCAGTATAAGTATCAAGGAGCGTAATAAGAAAGTAAGAAATTACTATTACCCGGGAGCAGTCTTGAAAGCCGGTAGATGAGATTGAGTTGAGTCGCCGGAAGAGGAGCGAGATGTTTCCTGATAATTTGAGTCGAAAGAATTGAGTGGTTGGCGGATGAGACCCGCCAAAGGATAAAAATATTTTAAGTCAGGGGTGACCTCATTTCGACGCTTCCTTGGAGTGTTCGGTAAGCTGGAGGATAATTCTTCATCCCTACTTGTCCGAGTCTGTCGCCGGCTCTCATGCTGCTATTGCTACAAAAGAAAGTGAGGATCCAAATGAGCTAAGGGGTGTGAAAATCTTACTTTCCGGGTTACTCTTCGGATTTTCTGTCTTGGCAAGGGCTCGAAGTTGGATGAAAGGATAGTTACCTCTTCTTCAAGAGCTTTACTGGTCCCCGTGTCATCTTGATGATAGTCAATGTCAATAAGATGGTTGAAAAAGGAGCCAAGAGAGTCAAGGGCTACCTCCGACTTAGAGGTGTCATCCAACTCAAGCAAGTCAGTAGCACTGGGCTTCTTTCCCTTCTTCTTGGTGGTTCTCTTGGCGGTTTCTTGGCCTTCCTGGCTCTTTTTGCAGCTTCATGGTCATATTCTTTTTTCCAAAAGTCGTCATCAGCCCGTGAAAGTCATCAAAGTTAAATTAAACAAAATATTAAAGATAAAGGCAAAATAACTAAGTTTGGCGGCTTACTCCTGGTGCCGGGTTAGATGCCCAGAAAGGGATCAAGCCCACCTTGCTGCAGTCCGCTGGGCTTTCATGCAGAAGGGACTTTGTCATCTCGTTGATGGCTTCGTTAGTTAAATCCACGGAGTTGTGACACTGTGGATCCTTTTTCTCACCCGTGTAGGTACACATTAAGACAGAGCGGCGACTCAAGGTAATGACCCGCCATGAAACCCAGCATCGAACTAGGTCAATGTCGGTCAAGTTGTTTCCCAATCGGGCCTTAACCTTGGCAATGGTAGGGGCGACTCTTTTGTGTTCAATAGCCGTCAGCTTGTGAGGGAGAGGATGATTTGATTCAAGATGCGGGGCACGAAAGCCGGGCAGCCAGTTCTCGTCAGCTGGAGACGTATCCTTGCAGTAGAACCATGTCTCGTTCCAATCCTTGGGATGACTCGGCAGGTGCGCATAAGGGAAAATAGCATCTCTCCGTCATTGGATTGAGATCCCACCAAGTTCCAAACTAGGTCCATTGGAGTACTCGTTCTGGAGGTTCAAAGAGAAGTACTCTCTGAATAGCTCCACACTGGGCTCCTCTTGAAGGTAGACCTTACAGAACACTTGGAAGTTGCATATATTTGACACAGAATTGGGTCCGATGTCTTGAGGATGAAGGCTGAAAAAGTGCAGAACGTCCCAGAAGAATTTAGAGCCGGGCGGTGAGAAGCCTCGGTTCATATGACCAGTGAAGACAATGACTTCGCCTTCCTTTGGCTAAGGTTTCTCTTTTTCCATCTTGGGGGCGCGGTAAGACATGACAGACTTCTTCGGCAAATAACATGTTTTCACAAAGTCTTGAAGTGTGTTTTTCGTGACGATGGAGGGAACCTAGTTACAGGAAGTGGTTGTTTTGGGCGGCATTATGGAAAAGGAAGCCTAAAAAGAAAAAGAACAAAGTTTGCCGGTTCAAATTAAGCTGGACGGAAAGTAGTACAACACATATTTAGAATGGCAGCTTAAAAAGGGCCTAATGGTATATGACTAGCTACAGTGGGTTATGTAAGCCGCCATGAACAGATTGATTGGTATCCATAATAGAGTGAAGCTTGCTAAAATATTGAAGCTAATTACAACTGGTAATATAAGCCGCCATGACCAGGTGGATCTATCAAGGGGCAAATTTTTGCTAAGTAGCAGGCAAACAAGTTTCACAGATTACAATTATTATTTCAGATCAGTGGCAGTTCAAAAAAAGAAAATAAATCAAACCCTAAAAATAGTGTAGGGGAGTTCATAAGCTCTAAGGAGATCACTTTCCAAGGAAAAAGGGTTTGCTGGCATTGGAGACAAAGGTAAATGAGGGAGTCCCGGATTAGGGGGTGTCCGGAGGACCGGACTATGACCTTTGGCTGGACTCCTGGACTATGAAGATACAAGATTAAAGACTTCGTCCCATGTCCGGATGGGACCTTCCTTGGCGTGGAAGGCAAGCTTGGCGATACGGATATGTAGATCTCCTCCCATTGTAACCGACTCTGTGTAACCCTAGCCCTCTCCGGTGTCTATATAAACCGGAGGGTTTTAGTCTGTAGGACGAACAACAATCATACCATAGGCTAGCTTCTAGGGTTTAGCCTCTCTGATCTCATGGTAGATCTACTCTTGTACTACCATATCATCAATATTAATCAAGCAGGAGTAGGGTTTTACCTCCATCGAGAGGGCCCGAACCTGGGTAAAAACATCGTGTCCCTTGTCTCCTATTACCATCCGCCTAGACGCACAGTTCGAGACCCCCTCTGTGTCATAACCTTTAGGCCCGATAGCTTCTCCGATCATCAAAAACGATGTGGTCCAGGGTGAGACTTTTCTCCCCGTACAGATCTTCATATTCGTCGGCTTTGCACTGCGGGCCAATTCGCTTGGCCATCTGGAGCAGATCGAAAGCTACGCCCCTGGCCATCAGGTCAGATTTGGAAGTTCGAACTACACGACTGACATCCGTGGAGACTTGATCTTCGACGGGTTCGAGCCACAGCCGAGCGCGCCGCACTGTCACGATGGGCATGATCTAGCTCTACCGTCGGACAATGCCCAGAAGGCCGCCCCGGTGTCCGCTCTGACCCTTAGCTCGGAGCCGACTACGCCAATCGAGGACGGGTGGCTGGACACCGCCTCGGGGGCTGCAATCTCTATGGCGATCGAGCCGAACACCAGTCTTGTCCTTCGCGAAGCTCGCGACTCCAAGGTGCCGGACTCCTTTCCGGACTGTGAGCCTTCCGCACCCCTGCCGATCGAACCCGATTGGGCACCGATCATGGAGTTCGCCGCCGCGGACATCTTTCAGCACTCGCCCTTTGGCGACATTCTGAATTCACTACAGTCTCTCTCTTTATCAGGAGAGCCCTGGCCGGACTATGGTCAGCAAGGTTGGGATGCGGACGATGAGGAAATTCGAAACCCACCCACCACCCACTTTGTATCCACTGTCGATGATTTAATCGACATGCTCGACTTCGACTCCGAAGACATCGACGGTATGGACGCCGATGAAGGAGACGACCAAGAACCAGTGCCTATAGGGCACTGGAAAGCCACCTCGTCATACGACATATACATGGTGGACACCCCAAAAGAAGGGAATGGCGATGGAACAACGGAGGATGACCCCTCCAAGAAACAGCCTAAGTGCCGGCGTCAGCGGCGCCGCTCTAAATCCCGCCAAAGCAAAAACGGCGATTCCGGCACGGGAGATAATAACACCCTGGACAGTGCCGAAGACAACCCCCTCCAGCAGGATTTAGCACAGGAGGATGGACAAGCCAGCCCTCATGAGAGAGCGGCAGATAGAGAGGTCGAGGACGATAATTACATGCCTCCCTCCTAAGACGAGGCAAGCCTCGACGACGAATTTGTCGTGCATGAGGATCACGTCGAACAAGAGCGTTTCAAACGCAGGCTTATGGCCACGGCAAGCAGCCTCAAGAAAAAACAGCAGCAGCTTAGAGCTGACCAAGACTTGCTAGCCGACAGATGGACTGAAGTCCTTGCGGCCGAAGAGTACGAACTCGAACGCCCCTCCAAGAGCTACCCAAAGCGTAGGCTGCTACCCCGATTAGAGGAGGAAGCAACTAAACCTACATCACCAGCGCATGACGCGGCCGACCGGCCACCCCGTGGCCGCGATAGAGAGGCCTCGCGCCATCAATTCAAGCCGCACCCTGGCGCCACTCAAAAAGTACCAAGGCACAGGGAAACGCGTCAGACCTGCGAGACATATTGCAGGACAAGGCAAGGCAAACAAGATCAATCTATGGATCGTGTGGGCGCCCCACGACACGTGACGATAACCGTCACGCCGGATACGGCAGATATGGCCAGGCCGAACACATCAGACAAAGCTCATCTGGGCTACGTCGTGATATAGCCCAGTACAGAGGCGCCGCACACCCACTATGCTTCACAGATGAAGTGATGGATCATCAAATTCCCAAGGGGTTTAAACCCGTAAACATCGAATCATACGATGGCACAACAGATCCCGTGGTATGGATCGAGGATTATCTCCTTCATATTCACATGGCCCGCGGTGATGATCTACACGCCATAAAATACCTCCCACTCAAGCTTAAAGGACCAGATCGGCATTGGCTTAACAGCTTGCCAGCAGAGTCAATTGGTTGCTGGGAGGACCTGGAAGCCGCATTCCTTGACAATTTCCAGGGCACTTATGTGCGACCACCAGATGCCGATGACCTAAGCCACATAATTCAGCAGCAAGAGGAATCGGCCAGATAATTCTGGACACGGTTCCTAACCAAGAAAAATCAAATAGTCGACTGTCCGGATGCAGAGGCCCTCGCAGCCTTCAAGCATAACATCCGAGACGAATGGCTTGCCCGGCACCTAGGACAGGAAAAGCCAAAATCCATGGCAGCCCTCACAACACTCATGACCCGCTTTTGCGCGGGAGAAGACAACTGGCTAGCTCGTAGTAATAACATGACCAAGATCCCTGGTAATTCGGATACTAAGGACAACAATGGCAGGTCGCGTTGCAACAAGCACAAGCGCCGCATTAACGATGACAATGCTGAGGATACGGCAGTTAATGCCGGATTCAGAGGCTCTAAACCCGGTTAGTGGAAAAAGCCATTCAAAAGAAATACTCCGGGCCCGTCCAGTTTGGACCAAATACTCGACTGCTCGTGCCAGATACACGGCACCCCCAAAACACCACCAATCACACCAATAAGGATTGTTGGGTGTTCAAGCAGGCAGGCAAATTAAGTGCCGAAAACGGAGACAAGGGGCTTCATAGAGATGACGAGGAGGAGCCCCAGCCGCCGAACAATAGAGGACAGAAGGGCTTTCCCCCACAAGTGCGGACGGTGAACATGATATACGCAACCCACATCCCCAAAAGGGAACGGAAGCGTGCGCTCAGGGACGTATATGCATTGGAGCCAGTCGCCCCAAAGTTCAACCCATGGTCCTCCTGCCCGATGACTTTTGATCGAAGGGACCACCCCACTAGCATCCGCCACGGCGGATTTGCCGCATTGGTTCTAGACCCAATCATTGACGGATTTCACCTCACTAGAGTCCTTATGGACGGCGGCAGCAGCCTGAACCTGCTTTATCACGACACAATGCAAAAAATGGGCATAGATCATTCAAGGGTTAAACCCACAAAGATGGCCTTTAAAGGCGTCATACCAGGTGTAGAGGCCAGCTGTATAGGCTCAGTTACACTTGAAGTGGTCTTTGGATCACCGAATATTTTCCGAAGCGAGGAGTTAATCTTCGACATAGTCCCGTTCCGCAGTGGCTATCACGCCCTGCTCGGGCGAACCTCATTTGTAAAGTTCAATGCGGTGTCGCACTACACATACCTCAAGCTCAAGATGCCAGGCCCTCAAGGAGTCATTACGGTCAATGGAAACAGCGAACGCTCTCTCTGAGCAGAGGAGCATACGGCGGCCCTCGCGGTGGAAGTACAAAGTAGCCTCTCAAGGCAATTCTCCAGTCCGGCTATTAAACATCCGGACACCGTCAAGTGCGCCCGGAGTAACCTACAAAAAGACCGCCTGGCATGTTCCGAGCAAGCGTAGCAGTGCAGCCCCAACCCCAGCCCTCGCAAAATTGCGAAACCAGTACTACGCGTACATAACTACGCCCTGGAAATACCATGGGCATATGGGGAGGGGCACAACCATGGCACGCCCAACAGGCGGCTCAACCGCACTAGGGGCTCCAAATTTTGTCATTTCTTGTTTCTTACTTTCAGGACTCCATTCTCCGAAAGGCCTGTCCGGCAGTACAATTGCCGAACACACGATGCAACAGCCAGGGAGGCAGCAAGCTACGTCGAATGTCCAGGTGCTCTCTTTAACGAGCTAAATACCTGTTTTACATAAAGTCCCGCAGGTTGCCCCTGGAGGGGGACATGTCAAATAATCCCATCTCTTGCTTATCACACTATTTGTATCGTTCTGCTTTCACAGCAGCCTCTTAATAAACAATAAATAGCTCTTGTCTATTATTGCATTCATTTTTCATGTAAATATGTTCAGTTATGACATTATGCAACCGTACACAGGGGCTTAAGTACCCCAGAATATGGTGTGAGAAGATCGAACACTCTCACGAGTGCGGCACCCCGAACTTATAGCATTATATGCATCGGCTCCGAATCATGTCTTGGGTCAATAGTTGGGTTTGCCCGGCTCCCATGTTTTGGTACCTTATGTTCCTCTATATCGGCTAAGATAGCGCTGGGAGAACTACTGCAATTGTGCCCCAGTTGAGTTGGGTTAAGCACCTCAGTAGAGAAAGCTAAAACTGACCGTCATGATAGGGCGAGAGCCGGTCGCTGTTCGAGAGGTTTTTTGAGTCCCTAAAGACTCATGCCGCTTAGAGCGGGGAGCTGGCTTTGTCCGGCCTAGGCGTGGATAGTGCCCCAAACTCGGTCTTCTGAATACTAGGGGCTTCGCCGAAATTTAAAATTATAGAATTCTATGGCTAAGTGAGAGTGATAAAGCATTATAGTCCGATTGCCTTGTTCGTTGTGCTGAGCGCCTCCCTCAAAGGACCCAAGAATGGGAACAAGAGCGCTCAGGTTTATCCCGAACACCCCAGCACTCGTGGCATGGGGGTAGAAGCCGACGCCTTGCATCTCTCAGATTTAATAAACGGCCGCACAAAAGGTAATATTTTAAATTCAAAAAGCGTTGCTTAGCACATATGAACAAGTTTTCAGTGCACAGGATAAACACGAGCGAGTTTACTCAAAAATTAAATCCTTCGAACATTCGTTCGCCACAAGGCGGGCACCCTTCAAGATGCCCTCATAATACATCTCGGGCTTGCGATGCTCCTTCCTCTCCGGTGGCCCATCTGTCACCAGCATCTCAGCATCCAACTTGCCCCAGTGCACTTTAGCATGGGCAAGGGCCCTACGGGCGCCTTCGATGCATACGGAGCACTTGATGACTTCAAGCCATGGACAGGCATCCACTAGCCGCCTCACCAGCCCAAAGTAGCTCCCAGGCATGGCCTCCCCAGGCCACAGCCGGCCTATAAGGCCCTTCATGGCCTGTTCGGCTGCCTTATGGAGATCGACCAGCCGCGTCAGCTGGTCGCTCAGGGGCACCGGGTGTCCGGCCTCAGCATACTGGGACCAGAACACCTTCTCCGTCGAGCTCCCTTCCTCGGCACGGTAGAATGCGGCGGCGGCGGACACACTGCAAGGCAGATCTGTGAATGCTCCTGGAGAGCTATGGACTCGAGTAAGTAACAGGTAATTTACTTTCACATGCTTGCTTTGCATAAAGAATGCCTTACCCGCCGCTATCTTTTTCATCGCCTCAATTTCCTGGAGGGCTTTTTGGGCTTCAGTCTTGGCAGATTTGGCGCTTGCAAGTGCCGAGGCAAGCTAGGACTCTCGAGACTTTGAGTCGAGCTCTAAACTCTCGTGTTTTTTCACAAGAGCATTGAGATCTTGCCGCACCTCCGCCACCCGCACCTCTTGTTTCTCTCGCTCGGTGTGCTCTGAAAGCACAAGTGCTCCCTAGGTGGTTTTGGTAATTAATGTCAACATATCTCTTGTTGGACTAACACTTTTATCTAGTAATATTTCAGACAAATTCAACATTGGAGTGGCATGGACTAAAGGATGTGGGAACTCCTTCAAGATGCTAAGGACAAAGGATTGGCTAAAGCTTCAAGCTCAAGACCCTTCATTTTACATTTTAGTGATCTAAGATCACATTGAGTCTATAGGAAAAGCCAATACTATCAAGAAGGGATGAGGTGTTGCTTAATGAGTTTCTTGCTCCATAGTGCTTAGTGATATGCTCCAAAACCCTCAACTACTTTCCCACTTCCACTCATATGACCTAAACCTAAAGCCAAAATCAGTCACACCGATTCTTTCTATCCGGCGCCACCGAGTTCAAATGTCATAGCCACTGCCACAAACCCTAGGCAAATCGGTCTCACCGATAGGGATCTCGGTCTCACCGAGATGGGATTGTAATCTCTCGGTTTCCCTTCATAACGTTTTGGTCTAACCGAAGTGAGCGATCGGTCCCACCGAGATTGCAATGTGAACTCTCTGTTTCCCTTTTGTAACATTTCGGTCTCACCGAAAAGAGCAAATCGGTCCCACCGAGTTTAACTGACCAACTCTCTGGTTAGCTAATTACCAAAATCGGTCCAACCGAGTTTGTGTAATCGGTCTCACTGAGATTATGTTATGCCCTAACCCTAACCATATCGGTCCTACCGAGTTGCATGTCGGTCCCACCGAAAATCCTAACGGTCACTAGGTTTACTAAACCGGTCTGACCGAGTTTGTTGATTCGGTCCCACCGAGATTGGTAATTTGTGTGTAATGGTTAGATTTTGTGTGGAGGCTATATATACCCCTCCACCTCCTCTTCATTCGTGGAGAGAGCCATCAGAACAAACCTACACTTCCAACTTACCAGTTCTGAGAGACAACTACCTACTCATGTGTTGAGGCCAATATATTCCATTCCTACCATATGAATCTTGATCTCTAGCCTTCCCCAAGTTGCTTTCCACTCAAATCTTCTTTCCACCATATCCAAATCCTATGAGAGAGCGTTGAGTGTTGGGGAGACTATCATTTGAAGCACAAGAGCAAGGAGTTCAACATCAACGCACCATTTGTTACTTCTTGGAGAGTGGTGTCTCCTAGATTGGCTAGGTGTCACTTGGGAGCCTCCGACAAGATTGTGGAGTTGAACCAAGGAGTTGGTAAGGGCAAGGAGATCGCCTACTTTGTGAAGATCTACCGCTAGTGAGGCAAGTCCTTCGTGGGCGACGACCATGGTGGGATAGACAAGGTTGCTTCTTCGTGGACCCTTCTTGGGTGGAGCCCTCCGTGGACTCGCGCAGCCGTTACCCTTCGTGGGTTGAAGTCTCCATCAACTTGGATGTACGATAGCACCACCTATCGGAACCACGCCAAAAACATCTGTGTCTCCAATTGCGTTTGAATCCTCCAAAACCCCTCCCTTTACATTCTTGCAACTTGCATGCTTTACTTTCCGCTGCTCATATACTCTTTGCATGCTTGCTTGCTGTATGTTGTGAATGTTAAACTTGTGCCTAAACTCCACTTAAACTTAAAGAAGCTAAAAACTGCAACTTTGGTACTTAGTGTCTAATCACCCCCCTCTAGACACCTCTTCTCAAGGTCCTACAAGTGGTATCAGAGCATTGGTCTCCATTGCCTTGGTTTAATCACCATTGGAGGAAGATGGATGAGTCTACTTTTGTCACAGCCCTAGAGCTTGCTTGTAACTAGTGGCATTGCATCCCTGCATCATGTTTAAATTTTGGAAACTTGAACTGAGGAATTTGGAAGCCTCAAAACCCTAAATAAAAGAAGGGCAAAAACCCAAAAAAAATCTCATTCATTGTTCCAAAATGCTCTTCTTAGATGTTTAATATTTTTGGCAAGGGTTGTGATCCAAACCAAAAATAATGAACATTTAAAAGGATTTATTTTTGGGACTTTGAATTTAAATCATTAGCTATTTGAATTTGAGTTATATTCATATAATTAGAATATAATTTCAAATACCCCTGAAATATTTTATGAGCTTTTGGAAAAGTCCATCTAGCAAAACAAAAATATTCAGAGGAGTTTTTGGCATTGTTTGAATTTGTTTAAATTCAAAACAGTGGCAAAACAAATTTAAAAAAAATAGAAAATAGAAATATAAAAAGAGAGAGAGAGAACCCACCTGGACTTACCTGGCGCTCACCTCTCAGCCCAGCCGGCCCAGCTCCTGGCGGCCCAGCCCGCCACCGCTACCCCCCTGTCGCCTTCCTCCTCTGCCAGGAGGACGGGCACGCGCCCGGCGCGCACGGCCACGCGCCCCGGCCACCTCCTCCCTGCCTGGCTGCCTCCTCCTCCTCTGGACGCCTCCCCCGAGCGCCACGCACCCTCCCAGGCCTCGCACTCTCCCCCGTGCCTTCTCCCCCCTTCTCTGGCTCCCTCTCTCTTCCACCGAGCGGAGCCCCGTCGCCACCGACGCCGTTCGCCGCGGCCACAGCCACCGCCTTGCCTCCCCGACGCCTCCCAAAGCTCTGCCTCGACCTACTCTTCCTCCCCACCGCTCCAAGCAACACCAGGAGCCCTGCAGTGATGCCATCGCCGCCGTCTTCACCGACGGGCATCGAAGATCGCCGGCCCGATTCTCCGTCTCCAGGTCGCCCCCGAGCCCACTGAGACGCGCTCTGCAACCACAGTGAGCTCATGGACCGACTCCCCCTCCTCTCCTGCTCGCGTTCTTGCTCTAGCTCCGTTCCCCACCTCCGCCGAAGCCCGCCGCCGCCACGGCCGACGAGCTCCATGCTCCTGAGCTCGTCCGCTCGCCCGAGCATCACCAGCGTGCTCGCCGCGCTCCTGTGAACCTGCAGCACCCACGGGTTCTCCCTGTTGTGCACCGTAGCACCGTTTCCGCCAACGCCCAAGGTCCGGCAGCCGCTGAGCTCGACGCCGGCGAGGATTACGGCCACCCCAGCTCGCCCCGGTTGCACTGTTGGATGCGCGGGATCGCCAGCTTTTCGTAGAGCCCAGCGGCGCCTCGAATGGTTCCCTGTATCGCAATCCCGAGCCACCCCGCCGCTTCTGTCGTCGCCGGCGACATGTCGCCGGCAGGTTTGACCTGATCGGCCCGGGGTTTGACCTCCCCTGACGTGTGGGCCCAGGCGCCTGCTTAATTAGTGTTAGGTTAGTTAGTGTTAATTAACTTAGTTATTTAGATGAGCCACTAACATGCGGGCCCCGCCCGGCTAACTAAGTTAGTTAGGGCTAATCATATTTAGGTTAGTCACTGACCAGTGGGCCCAATCCAGTTAGTTAGGGCTAACTAACTTGGTTAGTTGACTGGGTCACTGACCAGTGGGTCCCACTGGTCAGGTTTGACCTGGACCTGGCCGTTGACCCACTGACGTCATGCTGGCGTCAGCTGACGCAGTTAAATCATTTTCTGGATTTATTATTATTCAGGAAATTCCAGAAAATAGTTAAAACTTCTAAAATTCATAGAAATTCAACCGTAACTCCAAATTAAATAATTTATATATGAAAAATTATCAGAAAAATTCAAGGAATCCATATGTACCATTTTCATGCATGTTTGAACAATGTTTGTCCTCTGTTTTGGACAAAACAAATAAAGGGCATTTAAATAACCATATATGGAGTTGAAATTTGAATCATGTATTCAAACCAACTTCATTTAAATCATAGCTAGGTGCATTAGCCCAAAACACATTCATATTGCCATGTCATGAGCATGCATCATATTGTGCATTGCATTAATTGTGTTCTTTCTTGTTTGCCAGTATTTGTCCCCTCTCGATAGACGTGATACCGATGATGTGATCGTTGACACTGATGAAGACTCAATGTTATCTTCAGAAGTGCCAGGCAAGCAAAACCCCCTTGTTCATTCCGATACAATCCTACTCTCTCGCTCCTGCTCTCTTTTAATGCATTAGGACAACATCGATCCATCTGTTACTTGCTGCGGTAGCTGAACCCCTTTATCCTTTGCATGACCTGTCATTGCCACAGTAAATAGATGAAACCCACTAGCATGAGTAGAAGTTGTTTGAGCCATATTGTGCCTACTCATTCATGTTTGTTTGTCATGCCTGCTACTGCTTAGAGTTGAGTCAGGTCTGATTCATCAGGAATGAATCAGAGGTGTATGAACATGTCCTACTGTGTGTGAGCTAAGTGTGTGAACACGATTTGGTAAAAGGTATCGGTGAGAGGCCATGTAGGAGTACATGGTGGGTTGTCTCATTGCAGCCGTCCTCAGGAACTGAGTTCTGTGTTTGTGATCCATGATTCAGCTACTACCACACATTGGGCCCGAAACCAATGGACCCTCTCGGCTTCTTGATCACCCTTGTCCTCTGTCCAGGAGTTGCAAGTAGTTTCTGGTGTTTGTAGCTTACTGGAGGCCGTGGACAGTGCTGACCGTAGGGGTGGGCTGTGATGCGGTAGGTACGTGGCACGGTGTACCGAGCGCCCGTTTGGTGTCTCGGGAACCCTGTTCACATCATTTGGGGCTGTGAGCGAAACTCCGGCCGGATCTCCTCATGGATGGAACCCGAATAGGCGATAATCTTGGACTAGAGACTCGAGTGTTTAGGCAGGCCGTGGCCGACACCCACGTTGGGCTTCCACTTGAAGGTTGCCGAGTACATGTCGTGTAAACGGCGGTAAGTGGTGAGAGCGTGTGTGAAGAAGTACACCCCTGCAGGGTTAATATGATCTATTCGAATAGCCGTGTCCGCGGAAAAGGACTTCTGGGTTGCTTATATCAGTTCATAGACAAGTGAAAGTGGATACTCTAAAATACGCAAGATAAGCGTGAGTGCTATGGATGGCGTTCTCGTAGGGAGACGAGAGCGGATCCATAGTGGTCTATTGATATGGTGAATATGTGGACTCGTGTGCGCCACCTCAAAAGAGTTACATTGCAGTCGTAGTTCAGGATAGCCACCGAGTCAAAGCTGGCTTGCTGCAGTTAAACCCCACCATCCCCTTTGTTGATAATGATGCATATGTAGTTAGTTCTGATGTAAGTCTTGCTGGGTACATTTGTACTCACGTTTGCCTATTTTATGTTTTTACAGAGAGACTTCAGTCTCACTAGTAGTTTCGCATGGACTTCGACGTTTAGCTTGTTACCTCAGCTACGATCTTGTGCCCCGGCAGGATCTGGTAGATAGTCAGGCTTCTCAGCCTTTTTCATTTATAGATGTCTGTACTCAGACATGATAGCTTCCGCTTGTGCTTTGACTTGTATGCTCTGATTGTTGGGTCATGAGACCCATGTTTGTAATATCTCGCTCCTCGGAGCCTATTGAATAAATTACTTGAGTCGTAGAGTCATGTTGTGATGCCTTGTTGTATTTGCACATATCGAGCATATTGTGTGTATGATTGGAATGCTTGGTATGTGTGGGATCTGACTATCTAGTTGTTTATCTTTAGTAGCCTCTCTTACCGGCAAATGTCTCCTAGTGTTTCCACCGAGCCATGGTAGCTTGCTACTGCTCCGGAACACTTAGGCTGGCCGGCATGTGTCCTTCTTCGTTCCTGTGTCTGTCCCTTCGGGGAAATGTCACGCGATGGATACCGGAGTCCTGTTAGCCCACTACAGCCCGGTTCACCAGAGTCCTGCTAGCCCAGTGCTACAGCCTGGATTCACTCGCTGATGACCGACACGTTCGATGCTGGGTCATGGATGCCTGTCCCTGTAAGTCTGTGCCACTTTGGGTTTACGACTAGCCATGTCAGCCCGGGCTCCTTATCATATGGATGCTAGCGACGCTATCATATACGTGTGCCAAAAGGCGCAAACGGTCCCGGGCAAAGGTAAGGCGACACCCGTGGGAATACCGTGCGTGAGGCCGCAAAGTGATATGAGGTGTTACATGCTAGATCGATGTGGCATTGAGTCGGGGTCCTGACAGCGTTGGTATCAGAGCTTGACTGCCTGTAGGATTACCAAGCCAAACTGGTCGAAGTTGAGTCTAGAAATTCTTTAGTTATATAGGGGAATTGATTGTGGGATGGAACGTAAGGCTCTTTTTACTCCTTATACCTTATGCCTTCTGATCTGAGTCATCTTATCTTTCCTGCGGGGTTAAGGAACTAGGCTATCTCCTCTTTCTATCAGGATCACGTGTTACTAATCCGTAGACTTATAGATTGTTGGACTTAAGCCTCGTTTCAGTTCCTATTACTTTCGTATGTTAATTGTTAATCTCGAAACCTTGATATTGTGCTTCTGAGTGGTTATGCCACCATTTTGTAGTATGTCTCCAAACCTTTTGAGAATTTACAGCCGTTATGCTATCCGAGTCATCCCAGGTTTCTAAATAGTCTGATGCATTTGCAAATCCTTTCTTTCCGTTCCCGATGTCCCTTATGGTCAGAATAAGCACACTAACCGGTGCGTTGAGGTAATTTATTGCCTCGACATATATGTTGGAGTTACTATTATGACCCTAGGTGTTTTAGGGAGTCACCTAGTAATCTAGCAACGTTTTGTGTTCCCAGTGTGATGATTCTGGCCTTTATTCTCGAAAGCATCCCGGGATGCCACATAGTTAGTAGGTATTCTATTCCTGGGTTTTGAACTCGAGATTCACTCTACTTACTTCATGTTGATAGTGTTTGCTAGTTCCTTTAGGATATTAGTAACTTTGCGATAGTCCCCGAGGTCCGTGGTATTTCCTTCCTCCAAATACTATGAACCACTTATGGCAGAAGTTTGTTGGATCAAAAGATCACAACAGGCCCTCTATGAGTTATCCATTCTATATTGCGACTCTGCCAGTTCTACTTTTCTGCATGGGTTATTCGGAAGAAACTTGTTGAACTTGGTTCGACATACTAATCTATGCATCCACAACTCAGAAAGTTATATGTTCCTTTGAGTTGTCCCTCTTTAGCTATCTACTGACCTTCGTCTATCAATTGATAGTCAAGAGTATGCGTGCGTTCATTCATCGATGCCTATTACTCTTGTGGTCCGTCAAGCCATTCTATTCTGGAATGACTAGGAGAAACAAACTCCAGTACCTCATCCATTTCCAGGATTGGGTCAAAGCAGTCGTACTCCGCAAATCAAATTGCTAATCTTGCTTTTGCTCTGTTCTACCTTGGAGTATTACCATCTTTTATATCGGGATTGCTATAGGAATTGCACACCATCCGATGAACTCTTGATACAGTGATACTTCTCGCCATCGATATTCATTCCTTGGGTTCCGTGTTATTATAACCGGAATGCCGAAAGTGAATCGTGATGTGTGAAATCTATACTCCTAGCAACTCTGTTGTCTGGTAGTTAATGGACAATAATTTCATTCTTAGTGTGTTGGTTCTTGAATCATCATTCTAAGACTGATTGTGCTATCTAGTCCTTATTTCCTGGTGCACTCTTTGATCAATGAGTTAGGATTTTGGCAATCCCTCGCTCTTTTGATCATATCGTCTTGCCCTGAAAAGCAAGATTGTTCTCGAGCTTAGTAACATACTGGTGGTTCATGATATTCCGAATTTCTTCTCGGAAGTATCCCCAGGTTGTCGCCTGACCGCTATGTTGATCTCGTGATCAAGTTGGTTTATTCCTGTAAACCACCATTCTCCAAGAATCCGTGTTGGATACCCCTGAGCTAGTTGGTTAAGCTAAACAACAACTTGGAGAGCTGGAAGATAAAGGCTTCTCCGACTTAGTTCATATTAAGGGATATCTTGTATGTATGTTGAAGAAAGATGATGTCTTCATCGATTGGTCCCTGTGATCAGTTGTTGGACCTATTATCTTGTTGAAACTTTGATTTGACTGTGGGCTATTCTCAAATCAAATCAGAACCAACGATGTTCGTAATGTTGTCTTACTCGTGGTTGACTCCTCGAGCCTACACCATTATATCTTATGGGTCTGACCAATGCTATCACCTGTTCACATAATTAGGGAATTCCATCTTCATGGAATCTCGATGATTTGTTGTTGAGCCCATCAACATCATTTTATCTTCTCCAAGATCTTGTTGGACAATAAGTTAGTGTTGGAAACTTTTGAAAGCATTTTCTTCATGCTAGCTCATGAAGTATTTGTTTGATGAAAGGAGTGACTTCCTCTTATACACGTGCATTTGGTGAAAGTTGCCGCCATGAATTTGAGAAAGTTAGTTTTGCTTCCTCTGGAATCATCGCAAGTCAGTCATGCACACGTGCGAAGTATTCT
The DNA here is from genome assembly GCF_018294505.1 of Triticum aestivum. Lineage (NCBI taxonomy): Eukaryota > Viridiplantae > Streptophyta > Magnoliopsida > Poales > Poaceae > Triticum > Triticum aestivum. The sequence goes on along the minus strand of NC_057813.1, from coordinate 586,447,765 downwards.
GTGGTCTGGAGACTTGCAACCTTCATTCCATATGTGTCCCGAGCACACCAAGCCACTGATTGACTTGTTCAAGGAGAAGAAGCTCCTTCCTAAGAGTATACCTTATGCAAGGACTTTGATATCCTCGATGATGGTTCCCAACCTGAACTCGGTAGCGTTTTATTGTAAGACTACCACGTGGTCATGCTTGTCTAGGACATCGTGTTCACACGTGTGTAGCAGAACCAGCTCATGTTTTGGAGTTTGCTATCGTAGTTCATTTCCCGAGAATCTCACAACGTTATCTCGTCGGATTGTGTTGCAAACTTTCATTATCTTCCTAGACTCGATGAGTCTGGAATATTCTGACACCAACCAGATCTGAATCTCAGGCAGATATGATGGTTGGAACATTTCCCAAGAACTATAATACTGGTCCCTCGATAACCGGTAAAGTGGATGTCATGGCCAACACACCCAACCGGAAGACCTATTATTGTAGTATCTTGATTGAAGAAGTTGGCCATCTTCCCATAAGGACTTCGTAGGATTTACTCCCTACTTGTGCCTTATGATTTTTGTGTTTCCGAAGTCCGACCTTTTCACTTGATGTTCTAGATATCAAACCATATCTATGAATGGGTTACACTAGCACATCAGGGAGAACATTAGAAGCGGAGTGCTAAATGTCTCTCGGTCGATCATCCAGATTTTATTTCCTTGGCCCCGCCAAGGGTGAAATCTGAGAAAGTGTTATCCTCCTTTGCATCTGCATCTTCCACCGGTATTCATCATGGTAGTATGATGTGTTGCCAGGACCCTTGACACGGATGTTGATAAAACCTTGATGATTGTGGAAATGCTCAAGTTCTTGAGAGCACGCACAAGCGCTAGGTGTTATCATCGGCACTAACTGGATTCCTCTCAGTTTCCTCGGCAATGCTATGACCTTTTCAAACAGTGAATTCACTCTCTATTGTTGGGTTCTTCCCCAGTTACCAGAATCATTCCCAGCATTTGCATTTTGTTCCCAGCTTGCACCGCCAATGTGCCATTCTACCATGGGTCTCTTCCATTTCTGGTGGTAAGCAAATTCATCCATTACGTTGTCTTCAACAAGGTAATCCACATCATCCATTCTAATCCGGGTATACCATTCTACCGACCCCCTCCAAACGATCGCTCGAGAATTGCATTAGGCTGGTTTAAAGAGTTTCAATGATCTCTGGATCAAAGGTAATTTTTTTTGCCACTTAAGGGGATATATCTACGAGTCACGGCTCCTAAGGTGTCTCGTTGTGGTATCATGGCAATTCAATTCCTCGCTACGTTGACAACCGATCACCACATTCTTAAGTCTGGAATTGTTGTCTACTTAGCGAACCCTCGTCATCTATCCCACTCCATTTCTTCAGATCTATGCTTCGTGTCTCAGCTCGAGAGATGTGTCAATGTCTCATCCCATGAGTTGATCCTGAGTTGTTCGATCTTCGAGAAGATCGATCCTTCTAGAGTTTTCCTTTCCTATTCTTGTCATGATTAGCTGAAGTTCTCAGAGCAAGACGACAAGACAAAGATGGTGATCGAATCAACGCTTTTATGAAGTGCACCCTGGATCGTGAAGATTATACTAGTTGCGTTTCCCCTTCATCCTACCCTACGCCTGAATCTCGGGTCGAGATTCTTGTTTAGTGGGGGTGAGTTGTCACAGCCCTAGAGCTTGCTTGTAACTAGTGGCATTGCATCCCTGCATCATGTTTAAATTTTGGAAACTTGAACTGAGGAATTTGGAAGCCTCAAAACCCTAAATAAAAGAAGGGCAAAAACCCAAAAAAATCTCATTCATTGTTCCAAAATGCTCTTCTTAGATGTTTAATATTTTTGGCAAGGGTTGTGATCCAAACCAAAAATAATGAACATTTAAAAGGATTTATTTTTGGGACTTTGAATTTAAATCATTAGCTATTTGAATTTGAGTTATATTCATATAATTAGAATATAATTTCAAATACCCCTGAAATATTTTATGAGCTTTTGGAAAAGTCCATCTAGCAAAACAAAAATATTCAGAGGAGTTTTTGGCATTGTTTGAATTTGTTTAAATTCAAAACAGTGGCAAAACAAATTTAAAAAAATAGAAAACAGAAATATAAAGAGAGAGAGAGAACCCACCTGGACTTACCTGGCGCTCACCTCTCAGCCCAGCCGGCCCAGCTCCTGGTGGCCCAGCCCGCCACCGCTACCCCTCCTGTCGCCTTTCTCCTCTGCCAGGAGGACGGGCACGCGCCCGGCGCGCGCGGCCACGCGCCCCGGCCACCTCCTCCCTGCCTGGCTGCCTCCTCCTCCTCTGGACGCCTCCCCCGAGCGCCACGCACCCTCCCAGGCCTCGCACTCTCCCCCGTGCCTTCTCCCCCCTTCTCTGGCTCCCTCTCTCTTCCACCGAGCGGAGCCCCGTCGCCACCGACGCCGTTCACCGCGGCCACAGCCACCGCCTCGCCTCCCCGACGCCTCCCAAAGCTCTGCCTCGACCTACTCTTCCTCCCCACCGCTCCAAGCAACACCAGGAGCCCTGCAGTGACACCATCACCGCCATCTTCACCGACGGGCATCGAAGATCGCCGGCCCGATTCTCCGTCTCCAGGTCGCCCCCGAGCCCACTGAGACGCGCTCTGCAACCACAGTGAGCTCATGGACCGACTCCCCCTCCTCTCCTGCTCGCGTTCTTGCTCTAGCTCCGTTCCCCACCTCCGCTGAAGCCCGCCGCCGCCACGGCCGACGAGCTCCATGCTCCTGAGCTCGTCCGCTCGCCCGAGCATCACCAGCGTGCTCGCCGCGCTCCTGTGAACCTGCAGCACCCACGGGTTCTCCCTGTTGTGCACCGTAGCACCGTTTCCGCCAACGCCCGAGGTCCGGCAGCCGCTGAGCTCGACGCCGGCGAGGATTACGGCCACCCCAGCTCGCCCCGGTTGCACTGTTGGATGCGTGGGATCGCTAGCTTTCCGTAGAGCCCAGCGGCGCCTCGAATGGTTCCCTGTATCGCAATCCCGAGCCGCCCCGCCGCTTCTGTCGTCGCCGGTGACATGTCGCCGGCAGGTTTGACCTGATCGGCCCGGGGTTTGACCTCCCCTGACGTGTGGGCCCAGGCGCCTGCTTAATTAGTGTTAGGTTAGTTAGTGTTAATTAACTTAGTTAATTAGATGAGCCACTGACATGCGGGCCCCGCCCGGCTAACTAAGTTAGTTAGGGCTAATCATATTTAGGTTAGTCACTGACCAGTGGGCCCAATCCAGTTAGTTAGGGCTAACTAACTTGGTTAGTTGACTGGGTCACTGACCAGTGGGTCCCACTGGTCAGGTTTGACCTGGACCTGGCCGTTGACCCGCTGACGTCATGCTGGCGTCAGGCTGACGCAGTTAAATCATTTTCTGGATTTATTATTATTCAGGAAATTCCAGAAAATAGTTAAAACTTCTAAAATTCATAGAAATTCAACCGTAACTCCAAATTAAATAATTTATATATGAAAAATTATCAGAAAAATTCAAGGAATCCATATGTACCATTTTCATGCATGTTTGAACAATGTTTGTCCTCTGTTTTGGACAAAACAAATAAAGGGCATTTAAATAACCATATATGGAGTTGAAATTTGAATCATGTATTCAAACCAACTTCATTTAAATCATAGCTAGGTGCATTAGCCCAAAACACATTCATATTTCCATGTCATGAGCATGCATCATATTGTGCATTGCATTAATTGTGTTCTTTCTTGTTTGCCAGTATTTGTCCCCTCTCGATAGACGTGATACCGATGATGTGATCGTTGACACTGATGAAGACTCAATGTTATCTTCAGAAGTGCCAGGCAAGCAAAACCCCCTTGTTCATTCCGATACAATCCTACTCTCTCGCTCCTGCTCTCTTTTAATGCATTAGGACAACATCGATCCATCTGTTACTTGCTGCGGTAGCTGAACCCCTTTATCCTTTGCATGACCTGTCATTGCCACAGTAAATAGATGAAACCCACTAGCATGAGTAGAAGTTGTTTGAGCCATATTGTGCCTACTCATTCATGTTTGTTTGTCATGCCTGCTACTGCTTAGAGTTGAGTCAGGTCTGATTCATCAGGAATGAATCAGAGGTGTATGAACATGTCCTACTGTGTGTGAGCTAAGTGTGTGAACACGATTTGGTAAAAGGTATCGGTGAGAGGCCATGTAGGAGTACATGGTGGGTTGTCTCATTGCAGCCGTCCTCAGGAACTGAGTTCTGTGTTTGTGATCCATGATTCAGCTACTACCACACATTGGGCCCGAAACCAATGGACCCTCTCGGCTTCTTGATCACCCTTGTCCTCTGTCCAGGAGTTGCAAGTAGTTTCTGGTGTTTGTAGCTTACTGGAGGCCGTGGACAGCGCTGACCGTAGGGGTGGGCTGTGATGCGGTAGGTATGTGGCACGGTGTACCGAGCGCCCGTTTGGTGTCTCGGGAACCCTGTTCACATCGTTTGGGGCTGTGAGCGAAACTCCGGCCGGATCTCCTCGTGGATGGAACCCGAATAGGCGATAATCTTGGACTAGAGACGCGAGTGTTTAGGCAGGCCGTGGCCGACGCCCACGTTGGGCTTCCGCTTGAAGGTTGCCGAGTACATGTCGTGTAAACGGCGGTAAGTGGTGAGAGCGTGTGTGGAGAAGTACACCCCTGCAGGGTTAATATGATCTATTCGAATAGCCGTGTCCGCGGAAAAGGACTTCTGGGTTGCTTATATCAGTTCATAGACAAGTGAAAGTGGATACTCTAAAATACGCAAGATAAGCGTGAGTGCTATGGATGGCGTTCTCGTAGGGAGACGAGAGCAGATCCATAGTGGTCTATTGATATGGTGAATATGTGGACTCGTGTGCGCCACCTCAAAAGAGTTACATTGCAGTCGTAGTTCAGGATAGCCACCGAGTCAAAGCTGGCTTGCTGCAGTTAAACCCCACCATCCCCTTTGTTGATAATGATGCATATGTAGTTAGTTCTGATGTAAGTCTTGCTGGGTACATTTGTACTCACGTTTGCCTATTTTATGTTTTTACAGAGAGACTTCAGTCTCACTAGTAGTTTCGCGTGGACTTCGACGTTTAGCTTGTTACCTCAGCTACGATCTTGTGCCTCGGCAGGATCTGGTAGATAGTCAGGCTTCTCAGCCTTTTTCATTTATAGATGTCTGTACTCAGACATGATAGCTTCCACTTGTGCTTTGACTTGTATGCTCTGATTGTTGGGTCATGAGACCCATGTTTGTAATATCTCGCTCCTCGGAGCCTATTGAATAAATTACTTGAGTCGTAGAGTCATGTTGTGATGCCTTGTTGTATTTGCACATATCGAGCATATTGTGTGTATGATTGGAATGCTTGGTATGTGTGGGATCTGACTATCTAGTTGTTTATCTTTAGTAGCCTCTCTTACCGGGAAATGTCTCCTAGTGTTTCCACCGAGCCATGGTAGCTTGCTACTACTCCGGAACACTTAGGCTGGCCGGCATGTGTCCTTCTTCGTTCCTGTGTCTGTCCCTTCGGGGAAATGTCACACGATGGATACCGGAGTCCTGTTAGCCCGCTACAGCCCGGTTCACCGGAGTCCTGCTAGCCCAGTGCTACAGCCTGGATTCACTCGCTGATGACCGACACGTTCGATGCTGGGTCATGGATGCCTGTCCCTGTAAGTCTGTGCCACTTTGGGTTTACGACTAGCCATGTTAGCCCGGGCTCCTTATCATATGGATGCTAGCGACGCTATCATATACGTGTGCCAAAAGGCGCAAACGGTCCCGGGCAAAGGTAAGGCGACACCCGTGGGAATACCGTGCGTGAGGCCGCAAAGTGATATGAGGTGTTACATGCTAGATCGATGTGGCATTGAGTCGGGGTCCTGACAACTTTGGGGAGTCTTAGACATAGAGTGCCTATTCTTGATGGAGAGTACTTTCATGAGTGGAAAAATGAGATGCTTGTAATTTTTTATCAATATAATTTGAACAAGTACATTGCTAGTCCTTGTGCACATTATGTTGATCCTGTGCATCCTACCCTTGATGAGTCTATTGACATGATTAGGAATGTTAGAACTATTAATCTTATCACTAGAGGCTTGCCTAGAAACTTGGTTGGAAAACTGCCTACTCTTGAGTGTGCCTACACTATATGGAAATTTCTTGAGGAACGATTTCTTGATTATTCTTTGAAAAATCTTGATGAAATTCTTCATAAGTCTATTGCTTTGAGTAAGATGAATACTAGTGATCCTATGTTTGGTGATCGTCTATTTGAACTTACAAACCTTATGCGTGCCAAAGGAAATGTTGGAATTATTAGCGATATCATTTCCGAAGCTACTAGAATTCATAGAGGAGATTACTGTCAAACTCATACTAATGAATCACCCTCTCTAGGATTTGATCCACCATATGACGATGTTGAATATGGATACTATGATGAGGATGATGATAGTGACTTCGATCTTGACGATGCAATGAGACATTTTGGCCTTATGGCAAATATTCGGGGATATATGGAAGGAGGAAAGGAATGGGTTCTTGATAGTGGATGTACCGATCACATGACCGGAGATAAAGACATGTTTCGCGAGCTTGCTGAAAATGATAGTCCTCGAAAGTATGTCACTTTCGGTGACAACTCAAAGGGTAAGGTGGTTGGCCTCGGTAAGGTGGCCATCTCACATGATAGCTCCATTCAGAATGTTATGCTCGTTAAATCTCTTGGCTACAACTTACTTTCAGTATCTAGACTTGCTGATTTCGGTTTCAATGTCCTATTTACTGAAGTAGATTGCCAAGTGTTTCGTCGAGACAATCATAAAATGGTCTTTACCGGTATACGTAGAGGTGATCTATACATAGTTGCTTTCACTAAAAAGGCTCAACCTAAAACTTGCTGCATTGCTAAATCCTCAAAAGGTTGGTTATGGCATAGATGACTAGGTTACGTTGGCATGAGAAACCTTGACAAGCTTATTAAAGGAAATCATATCCTTGGTGTTAACGATGTCATATTTGATAAGGATAGACTTTGTAGTGCTTGTCAAGCAGGTAAACAGGTTGGAGGAAGGCATCCCATGAAGAACATCATGACCACAAGGAGGCCACTCAAGCTACTTCACATGGATCTTTTTGGTCCCAACTCTTACAAGAGTCTCGGAGGAAATTCCTTTGGTCTAGTTATAGTTGATGACTTTTCAAGATTTACGTGGGTGTTCTTCCTCGATGATAAATCGCAGATCCAAAAGATCTTCAAAAACTTCGCTAGAAAGGCCCAAAACCAATTTGAAGTGAAGATCAAGAAGGTTCGCAGCGACAACGGAACGGAGTTCAAGAACGCACATGCGGGCACCTTTCTTGATGAAGAGGGGATTTCACACGCGTTCTCGGCTACATACACACCTCAACAAAATGGAGTTGTTGAGAGGAAGAACCGGACGCTCATCGAAATGGCGAGAACGATGCTTGATGAGTACAAGACACCGAAGCACTTTTGGGCAGAGGCGGTTGAGACAGCTTGTCATGCAACAAATCGCTTGTATCTTCACAAGCTACTCGGCAAGATGGCATACGAGCTCCTCACTGGTAACAAACCCCAAGTTGTATACTTTCGAGTATTCGGCTCAAAGTGCTACATTCTTGATAAGCATCGTCGTTCTAAATTTGCTCCTAAGTCTCATGAAGGTTTCCTACTAGGTTATGGCTCAAACTCTCACACTTACCGTGTCTACAACAATTTCACCCGAAAGGTTGAAGAGACGGTAGATGTGAAGTTTTATGAATCTAACGGCTCGCAAGTAGAGCAATTGCCAATTGATGTAGGATACAAAGATCCTTCGAAGCAATCCAAGACTTGTCTATTGGCAAGGTCCGTCCAACGGAGGTGAAGGAGAGTACATCGTCCGTCCAAGTGGAAGCTTCTACTTCACAACAAGGTGAACCAAGAGTTGATACGGAAGCATCCACAAGTGGGACACACCAAGATGAAGAAAACGAGGAAGTGCATCAAGATGAACGTCAACAACCTCTTTCTCCATCACGACAAGAGTACGATAACGCCAACAATGAAGAAGGCCAAGAAGAAGAACAAGATGAAGAAGAAGTTCAACCAAGATCCAAGCAAAAGCTTTCACGAGTTCGAGCAAGAATGGCTAAAGACCATCCCGTCGAGCAAATCTACAATGATATTCAAACCGGGAGAATCACTCGCTCTAAAACATGTTCAGCTAACTTTTGTGAAAACTATTCTTTCATCTCTAGCATTGAACCTATGAAGGTCGAAGAAGCATTGGAAGATCTGGATTGGATAAATGCTATGCATGAAGCGCTACACAACTTTGAGAGGAACCAAGTTTGGACATTGGTTGAGAAGCCCGACAACAACCACAACATCATCGGTACCAAATGGGTGTTTTGTAACAAGCAAGATGAAGATGGACAAGTAGTTCACAACAAAGCACGTCTCGTCGCCCAAGGCAACACACAAGTCAAAGGTATGGACTATGGTGAGACTTATGCTCCCGTTGCTAGACTTGAGTCCATTCGCATCTTACTTGCCTATGCTAATCACCATGATATCACCTTGTACCAAATGGACATTAAAAGTGCTTTTCTAAATGGTGAAATAGAGGAGGAAGTTTATGTTAAACAACCTCCCGGCTTTATCAATCCTAAGAAACCAAATCATGTTTACAAACTTCGCAAAGCTCTTTATGGTCTTAAACAAGCTCCTAGAGCGTGGTATAAATGCTTGACCAAGTTCCTTATTGAAAAAGGCTTTGAAATTGGGAAAATTGATTCTACTCTTTTTACTAAAAGGGTTAATGGAGAACTCTTTGTATGCCAAATTTATGTTGATGATATTATATTTGGATCAACTAACCCTCATTTTAGTGAAAAGTTTGGGAAGCTAATGTCGGAGAAGTTTGAGATGTCTATGATGAGTGAACTCAAATTCTTTCTCGGGTTGCAAATCAAGCAAACTAAGGAAGGTACTTTTGTCTCTCAAACAAAGTACACTAGGGATTTGTTCAAGAAGTTCAATATGCAAGAATGCAAAGGTATGCCTACACCCATGCCTACTAGTGGACATCTTGACTTGACCAGAGATGGTGAACCGGTTGATCAAAAGGTTTATCGCTCTATGATCTGTTCATTGTTATATCTATGTGCTTCACGTCCTGATATTATGCTAAGTGTGTGCATGTGTGCATGATATCAAGCTTTTCCTAAAGAATGTCATCTTAAGGCCGTGAAAAGGATAGTGAGATACTTAATTCACACATCAAATTTTGGCATTTGGTATCCTAAGAGGGCCTCTTTCGATCTTGTTGGCTACTTCGACTCAGACTATGCCGGAGACAAGGTTGATAGTCCACTTCGGGTACTTGTCAATTTCTTGGTAGATCTTTTGTGTCTTGGTCTTCCAAGAAACAAAACTCGGTATCCTTATCCACCACCGAAGTGGAATACATTGCCGCTGGTTCATGTTGTGCTCAATTACTTTGGATGACCCAAACTCTTAAAGATTATGGGATATATGTGAAACATGTTCCATTGCTTTGTGACAATGAAAGTGCTATCAAAATTGGTCATAATCCTGTGCAACATTCTCGAACTAAGCATATTGAAGTTCGTCATCATTTCATTCGAGATCATGTTGCTAAGGGTGACATTGATCTTAAGCATGTTCGCACCGAAAAGCAATTAGCGGATATATTCACTAAACCTCTTGATGAGAAAGTGTTTTGCAGGTTGAGAGGAGAATTGAACATCATTGATGCTTCAAACTTGGAGTAGAAACTCCATTGGATACATGCAAGACATGAGCTTATGACTAATCCTTGATATTTCTCTTATGATGAAAATCTTATATCTTGGACATATTTGCATCTTGCATGTTATCTAACCCATGTAGGTACTTGGTTGAATCAAATTCCATGAGATTGTAACCTACTCACATCTTGAGCAATCTCTACATCACCAAGTCTCTATACAAAGGTGGTTGAAGACAAGGAAGCACGAAACCATTCAAACATATCCTTTGACAAATTCTATGTTGAGCTTCATGATTGTCATTTTTGGATACACAAGTGCTCTTCCTTGCAAGAACTAACCCATGTAGGTAGATGAACTCAAATTCCAAGTGGTGCTCCTAACTCTTGATGAGCTACATCAACCTTGAGCAACCCACACAAGTTCGACTACATGATCAACACCACAAACCAAGGTATGTTATTCCATCTTAGAGAAGCTTTACTCCGAGTCATGAGCTAAAGCAACTCAACAAGATGTGAATACATCAAGATGCTTAAACGAAAAATGGTAATCTCATTTTGAGCTTAAACGATGAGTATGACCTATGATCAAGTGATCTCACTTGACTCCTAAGTCAATATACTCCAACATAGGTGACTCTCTCGCCGACCATCTCTAGATGAAGTTCTCTTGTATTCTTTTCTGTGTTTTTGCATTTGTCTCATGCATATTTGTTTCCCCTTTCAAAAAAAACTTCATCTAGATTTCTTTCTTTTTTGTTTGTTCAGCATTTTCTGCATCCAATTCATTGCATATCATTTAGTAAATTCCTTGCAAATCTTTGTGAGATCCTACTAGTCTACTGAGCTGAGGTGACAAGTGTTTTCTCTGTGATGAACTCGGTTCCACCGATTAGTTATTTTCGGTCCAACCAATTCTTTCGGTACAACCGACACATACCACTCGATGCCACCGACTTCACAACAGGAAAACAGTTTGCCACTTATTCTTTGTTTCTTCTAATCCAGCTCCACTCAATGAATCTTGTCCTCTACAAGCATCACATTTTTATCATTTGACTTGTGCTGTGACTCAAGGACCAAACCCATTCGACAGATTCTTCTTGGAAATTGATGTCAAAGGGGGAGAGAGAGATCACATCAAAGCTTATCATTTAGAGAGAGATCACATCAGAGAATATATCACCTCCTCAGGGGGAGAAAGAGATCTCCAGGGGGAGAGAATACTCAAGTAGAAAGTATTTCTCAAGGATCCCAGATGCTTGGTGTTCAAGAGGAGAGATACCACATGTCTTACTGAGGGTAAAGACATGTTCATATGTGCCTTTTTGCATTAGTTTGCATTAGCTCTGTTCATTCATATCTTTCAGCTCTGATTTTTGTTCCCTATCTTCTCCCAGTATCCCATGCTTGATTCAGGGGGAGCAAGACATCTAAGGGAAAGAAATCATTCAAATTCATTGCATATCTTTACTCTTGGGGACATGTCTAATCCAATTTGGTATTCTTGTGATTTCTTCTGTTTGCTCTGGCTAGTAGATGTACCTGTGTTACCTAACCTTATTTACGCAGGTTCATTCCATCCTAAGCCAACTCAAGACTACAAGGTAAGTATATGCATCACAATCATGTGTATGAGGAATTCTTGCTGATGTACATACTGTTTGGAAGAAGGACTCATGAGCATGAAGGTATTTTCCTTAATATTCTTTGCTCTGATGCATATGGCCAAGATACATGTAACTCATTGCCTACTCTATCATGGTTATGCTCTCACATACTTCTATATTCCATATTCACATGTTTGCGTACATGTGGGGGAGCCTATGCTTGTTACATGTCTTTCCAAAGCTTTACTTGCTATTCTTTATATCCTTATCTAAAGCTTTGATGTATGTTGTCATCAATTACCAAAAAGGGGGAGATTGAAAGCACAAGTGCTCCCTAGGTGGTTTTGGTAATTAATGTCAACATATCTCTTGTTTGACTAACACTTTTATCTAGTGTATTTCAGACAAATTCAACATTGGAGTGGCATGGACTAAAGGATGTGGGAACTCCTTCAAGATGCTAAGGACAAAGGATTGGCTAAAGCTTCAAGCTCAAGACTCTTCATTTTACATTTTAGTGATCCAAGATCACATTGATTCTATAGGAAAAGCCAATACTATCAAGAAGGGATGAGGTGTTGCTTAATGAGTTTCTTGCTCCACAGTGCTTAGTGATATGCTCCAAAACCCTCAACTACTTTCCCACTTCCACTCATATGACCTAAACCTAAAGCCAAAATCGGTCACACCGATTCTTTCTATCCGGCGCCACCGAGTTCAAAATGTCATAGCCACTGCCACAAACCCTAGGCAAATCGGTCTCGCCGATAGGGATCTCCGTCTCACCGAGATGGGATTGTAATCTCTCTGTTTCCCTTCGTAACGTTTCGGTCTAACCGAAGTGAGCGATCGGTCCCACCGAGATTGCAATTTAAACTCTTTGTTTCCCTTTTGTAACATTTCGGTCTCACCGGAAAGAGCAAATCGGTCCCGCCGAGTTTACCTGACCAACTCTCTGGTTAGCTAATTACCAAAATTGGTCCAACCGAGTTTGTGTAATTGGTCTCACCGAGATTACGTTATGCCCTAACCCTAACCATATCGGTCCTATCGAGTTGCATGTCGGTCCCACCGAATATCCTAACGGTCACTAGGTTTACTAAATCGGTCTGCCCGAGTTTGTTGATTCGGTCCCACCGAGATTGGTAAATTGTGTGTAACGGTTAGATTTTGTGTGGAGGATATATATACCCCTCCACCTCCTCTTCATTCATGGAGAGAACCATCAGAACAAACCTACACTGCCAACTTACCAGTTCTGAGAGAGAACTACCTACTCATGTGTTGAGGCCAAGATATTCCATTCCTACCATATGAATCTTGATCTCTAGCCTTCCCCAAGTTGCTTTCCACTCAAATCTTCTTTCCACCAGATCCAAATCCTATGAGAGAGAGTTGAGTGTTGGGGAGACTATCATTTTAAGCACAAGAGCAAGGAGTTCATCATCAACGCACCATTTGTTACTTCTTGGAGAGTGGTGTCTCCTAGATTGGCTAGGTGTCACTTGGGAGCCTCCGACAAGATTGTGGAGTTGAACCAAGGAGTTTGTAAGGGCAAGGAGATCGCCTACTTCATGAAGATCTACCGCTAGTGAGGCAAGTCCTTTGTGGGCGACGGCCATGGTGGGATAGACAAGGTTGCTTCTTCGTGGACCCTTCTTGGATGGAGCCCTCTGTTGACTCGCATAGCCGTTACCCTTCGTGGGTTGAAGTCTCCATCAACGTGGATGTACGATAGCACCACCTATCGGAACCACGCCAAAAACATCCGTGTCTCCAATTGCGTTTGAATCCTCCAAAACCCCTCCCTTTACATTCTTGCAAGTTGCATGCTTTACTTTCCGCTGCTCATATACTCTTTGCATGCTTGCTTGCTATATGTTGTGAATGTTAAACTTGTGCCTAAACTCCACTTAAACTTAAAGAAGCTAAAAACTATAACTTTGGTACTTAGTGTCTAATCACCCCCCTCTAGACACCACTTCTCAAGGTCCTACACGCTCCATGGCCGCATTGTCTTCGGCCTTGGACAACGCTTCCTTCAGGGTCGCCACCTCGGTTGTGGCCCCTGCAAACATTCATGTTGGTCCTGTCACTATTTGCAACCAGGTATTTTTATATATATTTACATCAGGTACTACCTACCTTCCTTGTCCTCGAGCTGCTTCTTGGCAAGGCCGAGCTCGTTCTCGGACCGCTCGAGGCTCTGCTTCAATGCATCGACCTCCGCAGTCAGTGCGGCAGAGGTCAGCAGCGCAGCCTGCATTCCCATATTGACATATTTATGTTAGACTCTTGCGTATATCTTTTTAGATCCTTAGTCCGGCTTTTCTTTCCGAACACCAAACTGAGCATCAAGGGCTATTGTCTATGCGGTAATATTTTTACATGTCTTAAACACATACCTCAAAGCCTGTTAGAAGGCTGGCACAGGTTTCTGTCAGCCCGCTCTTGGCGGACTGAACCTTCTGGATCACCGCACTCATAATAGCGCAGTGCTCCTCGTCGATGGAGGCGCCGTTAAGCACCTCTAGCAAATTGTCCGGTGCCTCCGGTTGGACGGAGGCCACCGGCATCGTAGGCTTGCCCTTCTTACGAGGGGGCCGCCTGCCGGACTCCGGAACCAATAAAGGTTCTGGTGCGGTGTCCGGCCCAGTGCCGGACTTAGATCCCTCTGGGGTTTTATCCCCTTTGTGCCTGGAGTCCGGGAGGTCGCCTTGCGGCACCTCCAGGACCACCTCCTCCTGGCTTATCCCCTTCTGGGACTCCACCTCGGCATCGTCCGTAGGGTGAGGGGAGGTAGCCGTCGGGAGTGAAAGACTATTCACATCCGACGAATCTAGGGAGCCGCTCGACGAAGCGTCGAGCCGAGCCTTGGGCGGACTGCATAATTATATTTGGCATCAGAAGGTACTGTGCGATAAAGGAACACCATGAGTTATTCTGGTATCCGGATACTTACGATGTTGTCAGGGGCTTGGCCCTGGATGGCCACTCCTCTCCGCCGTCTTCGGCGTCGGTGGCGTAGTCCGGAAGAAGGGTCTTCCCCTTCTTGGACCCTCCGGCCTCCCCAGTTGGGGCGGCCTTCCTTTTCTTTCCTCCCCCCGTTGGAGGGGGAGAGGCTTCTTCTTCCTCCTCCTCGTCTTCAGAGGAGGAGTGCGCTTTGGGGTTGTCGGGCGATGAGTCCGGCACCACCAGGCGCCGGGAACACTTTCGAGTTCCCGTGGCCTTCTTCTTGGCCTTCTTCTCCAGCACCACGTGAGGTGCCGGGACCAGAAGCTTCGTCAAGCGTGCATCAGCTGGGCCTTCGTGCAAAGGAGCCGGACAATCAATCTGTCCGGGCGTCTTCTTCCAGTCCTGTCAAAGGAGCGGGAGCTTAGATCCCGCATAGAGTCAAACTATGGAAAACAAGTGTCCTGTAAAGGGTAAAACAAAGCTTATTGTGCTGGCTTGGCGCTTCACGCAGAATCCGCGATCCTCGGTGATGGGAGGGGGCACCTCGGAGCTCTTGAATAGCACCTTCCAGGCGTCTTCGTGCATTGTGTCGAAGAGCCTGGACAAAGTTTGGTGCTGGGCCGGGTCGAACTCCCACAAGTTGAAAGCCCGTCGTTGACACGGGAGGATCCGGTGGAAGAGCATGACCTGGAATACGTTGACAAGTTTAACCTTCTTGTCCACCAGGTTTTGGACGCAGGTTTGGAGTCCGGTCACCTCTTCCGGGTTACCCCACGACAGGCTCGTCTCTTTACAGGAGGTGAGCCATGTGGGGATGCCAGATTGGAATTAGGGGGCCGCTGCCCATTCAGGATCACGCGGCTCGGTGATGTAGAACCACCCCAATTGCCACCCTTTGATGGTTTCCACAAAGGAGCCCTCGAGCCATGTGACGTTGGGCATCTTGCCCACCTTGGCACCTCCGCACTCCGCTTGCCGGCCGCCCACTACCTTCGGCTTGACATTGAAGGTCTTTAGCCATAAGCCTAAGTGGGGCTTGATGCGGAGGAAGACCTCGCACATGACGATGAACGCCGAGATGTTGAGGATGAAGTTCGGGGCCAGATCGTGGAAATCCAGGCCGTAGTAGAACATGAGCCCCCGGACAAATGGGTGGAGTGGGAAGCCCAGTCCGCGGAGGAAATGAGGGAGGAACACCACCCTCTCATGGGGCCTGGGGGTGGGGATGAGTTGCCCCTCATCTGGGAGCCGGTGCGCAATGTCATTGGACAAGTATCTGACCTTCCTCAACTTTTTGATGTGCCTCTCCGTAACGGAGGAGGCCATCCACCTGCCTCCCGCTCTGGACATGGCTGGAGAAGGTTGAGGTGGGAAGTGCGGACTTGGGCGCTGGAGCTCGAGTGCGCGGAAATGGATAAGCAAAGGAGGAAGAAGGCGTAGATGGAAAGGGTGGATCCTTATCCCCTTATATGGGCGGCCGAAACTATGTGCCCCCGCCAGCCTGGTAAAACTCGCTTATCTCCCAAGCACCGTGATTAATGGCACGGTTGGGTTACCCACGCCCATATTGATGAGAATCCCGGAATAAGGGGACACGATCTCTGCTTTGACAAGACGTGCCAAGGAAACCCCCTCGCTAAACGCACTGAGGTGGGACAGTAAAATGACTCGAATAAAGACTTGGCCATGGCATGATGTCATGCTACGGAATACGTCAGCAGATTAGATTTGTACAAATATTATTCTCTCTACGGTGGTATGTGGAACTTATTTTGCAGAGTCGGACACTATCCTTGTGTTCAACATCTTCTATGAAGTATTCGGAGGAGGAAGCCGCCTTGCAATGCCAAAGACAATTTGCGCGCCGGACTCATCATCATTGAAGCCTGGTTCAGGGGCTACTAAGGGAGTCCCAGATTAGGGGGTGTCTGGATGACCAGACTATGACCTTTGGCCGGACTCCTGGACTATGAAGATACAAGATTAAAGACTTCGTCCTGTGTCCGGATGGGACCTTCCTTGGTGTGGAAGGCAAGCTTGGCGATACGGATATGTAGATCTCCTCCCATTGTAACCGACTCTGTGTAACCCTATCCCTCTCCAGTGTCTATATAAACCAGAGGGTTTTAGTCCGTAGGACGAACAACAATCATACCATAGGCTAGCTTCTAGGGTTTAGTCTCTCTGATCTCGTGGTAGATCTACTCTTGTACTACCCATATCATCAATATTAATCAAGCAGGAGTAGGGTTTTACCTCCATCAAGAGGGCCCGAACCTAGGTAAAAACATCGTGTCCCTTGTCTCCTGTTACCATCCGCCTAGACGCACAGTTCGCCACCCCCTACCCGAGATCCGCCGGTTTTGACACCGACAGTAAAACTACTACCGCAGAAGTTTTATGCCATCTTCAGATCAAAAGGTGCTATGGTTGAAGAACTACGAAGAACATGAAGAACAGCCGAAACCCTAATGCAATCTGGAGCGTTGGAGGAGGAGCACTTATAGATGTAGGTCAGACTACGGTGGAGCGCCGGAGTTTCTCTGGTCCGAATCAGGTTGATGCAGCGGCCAAGGACGAGGAGGGCAGTGTGCTTCGCAGCGGCGGCGGAGCTCGAGCGGGAGGAGAGTCGTGAGAGGAGGAAGATAAAGGAAAGAGGGGAGAAGGAGAAAGAGGCCGCCCGTGACTATTTATAAGGAAAGGCTAATAAATGGGCGCGAAAAATGAGGATGACAAAACATGGTTATCCAGCCGCCCAGGTGCCTCGATTCTTGGGACGGTTATTAAGATAAAGATTCATTGAGACATATTGGATATTGTGCGAATTAATGACAGGTGACATCATGGCGGGTTAACGCAATTCCAGGAGATGGCGTCATGGCGGGTTATGAATTTCTCGCACAAATAAGGAAGGGAAGATTTTTCTAAGTGTTGAAGATTGACGTGAACCAGTTCAAATCAACCTGGGGCCTAATGTTGGGGATATAACTATTAGGTATGACGCACCCAGGAGGGGCCGGGTTATACCTATGGCGATTCATCATATGAAGCCCACGAGGATATTGAAGATGCCGGTTCAAGATAAGGGCCCAAGGCCCAGGGGCGACTTAAGGCCCGTAGAAATAAACCGCCTTATGTATAAGACTTGTATTATAAGGCATGTATAGAGACTCACCGAGCCGAACACGTTGTCTATGAGCCGGTCGGGACTCCGAGAGCCGTTGGGCATCAACCTGTGTATATAAAGGGACGACCCGGCGACGGTTCAGGGCAAGAGACAACAGATCGAAAGCTAGGTTAAGCAGATTCGCTCCCTGGTAATTGAGACATAAGCAATACCACCTCAAACTGGATTAGGCCTTTACCTTCACCACAAGGGGCCGAACTAGTATAAACTCCAATGTCCTTTGTCCCGTTTAACCCCTTTAAACTACCTAGTTGCGATGGCTCCACAACTAAGTCCTTTTGCTAGGACATCTGCCGTGACTATTCCACGACACTCGGCCCCCTTCGCATGGAGACGTGTTGAGAAGCGGGGGCTGCCCCATAACTAATGCCGAGGGGAGGCCAATGATTTCGTTCCAGGGGAGAGCATGTCCGCGCCTCGCATTGGAGGCCCGGACGCCTTGATGCACGTCACCCCGGGGCTGAAGGCCATAGTCATCGTGCCGACGGAGGGCATCGCTGCCACATTGGGCACCACCATTGTTTCGATATAGCTGTTCAAGGGCATATCACTGTGTCATGCCGGGAGGCGCCGCCGCCGTGCTTCACTCACCGGCCGGTACGCTTGAGCAACGCACATCACGCCACCAAGCGCACTATTGCTTCGTAGTCCAGTAGCACATGCACAACCGCATCCCCTAGCTGCCAAACACCACACATTCGCACCGAGCAAATTTCTTAGGATGCATTTGGTTCACATATCTCTTTTAGGGCATTTTGCATACTTGTACCGGTTGGGCTCGTTTGAGCTAATGTAGGCTAAAAAGCAACAACTGCATGTAGTTTGGTTGCCTGCATTAGGCTCCATGCATGAGGGGAGCAATTTCTACCATGATGTTTGGTTGCATGCGTCGCTGTTATTAGACAAACAACACGTTGTTTGGTTGCAAACGGCATAAGGTGTAATCACCACTTCTCACTAGTGGTGACCTTACCACATACACACAACATCGTCTTGTCCTAGCTAGGAAACAAATGGAAGTTTATTCTAGCTAGTAGCAAATGGCAGTACAAATTATTAGGAGCCAATATGGTTGAATAGAAGAAAGTTCAACGATCCTAACTAGGTGGAAGTCCATCCTCTTCCCCTTCCTCTTCTTCATCGTCTTCTTTTGCTGATTTGCTTCTTCTTCTTCTTCTTCTCTTGTGTTTCTGCCTCTTCTTCTTCTTCTTCAAATCCTTATTTGACCTCTGTTATCCCACATTGAGTGAGCCTACTCCAGCCTTTTGTTCTTCCACGCTTCATTGTCAAATGCCTCCACGCCATGGCCGAAGCTGATCACGTCATCAGGCATCACATCTTCCTCCTCCGGCACAAGTTCATCACAACCCCATTGTAGGATCCAGTTGTGAATGATGTGACATGTAAGAGCAAGCTTAACCTGGGTAGGGTAAGGGTGGAATGGCTTCTGATCCAGAATCTTATACATATTCTTCAAAGCTCCAAATGCCCCTTCAAACATTACTCTAAGACTGGAGTGTCTGAGATTGAATAGTTCCTGAGAAGTCCTAGGATAGTTTCCTACCTAAGAACTCGTGCATATGGTACCTGGTTTTTCTGAAGGGTGGAAGAACACTAGGCCGACATGCAGAGCCAGCATCTCCTAAGTAGAACTTGCCATCTGGTATGTTGGTGCCATCAGGTCTACACATGCTGTCACTTCGAATATTAGCATCATGTGCTGATCCTTCCCAGCTAGCCAGAACATATGTGAACTTCATATCAAAGTCAATAGCTACAAGTACATTGTGGCTTGTGTAGTGCTGCTCCCTTTATGTGTTGCAGATTGAGACCTTGACACTCTGGCAGTGACATGAGTATCATCTATTGCCCCAATGTGATCTTGAAATGGCATTACAAGATGGTGTTATGGCTATAGCAGAACATCAAGAGCATATCAAGGCATGATCTACATACTGTCAGTGCTCACCTTGAAGTATGGATACCATCTTGGGCTAGTGCGAATCTTGGTAGGAGTCCGGCCGGTTGGTGACACGATCATCTCTCCCCCGAGTTCCCCAACAACATACATCACTTGCTTGAAGTACCTGGAGATGGTCTCCATTGATCTCCTGAAGGTGCTGTGTATAACATTGAACCTCTGGTTATGACCAACAACATGGAGGAACATGGCTACTTGCTCTTCCACAGAGTTGTGGATGCTATCTTCTAGCATCCCCCTTCTTCTGAACGTCTGCACAAGCCTTGAGAAAGGTGCTCTTTTCATTCTAAGCATCCACGGAGCTTCTATGTCATTGCAGTTCTAGATGTAGTTCAGATTCGCTATCCTTTCTTGATCCTGAATTAACATCGGATCATATCGGATGAGAGGTATTTCATTCCGATGAACATATCTATTATGGACCAACAAGATCCAGGCCTGAACCACAGCTATCAGCGCTGCTGCTTGAACTACAAGCTTTTCATCGGTTCATCCACAACCTAAGTGACATCCATGATTCGGCCAGCAATGGCGCAATCAACCCTAAATGGTCCTATCGAACGATCTAACAGAGGAGGGGGCGGGAGAGTTTACCAGCTTTGGGGTCACGTGCGGGGGGGGGGGGAGGCATGGCTGAGACGAGGATGCCCGGACGAAGTCAAAGATGAAGAAGAGAAGCAGTTGCCGCTGCCGGGGAGTGCTGCCGCCACCGCCGCAACTGCAGATCTGAGTCGTCGCCGCCGTCGGTGCCAAGAACATAGGATGGCTTATCCTAGAGCGAAGGGTGAGCGAGTAAATGTGAGGGGGGGAGGGGGTAGGGTATATTTCGTGCCATCCCACCTCCGCCGATTACCCTCTCCCGCCATCTCTGACCGAATCCCCCTTGCACCGCGCCTTACGCCAGGACCATCTTTTGCACCCTAGTCAGCACGGCTGGCTGAAAACGACTGATTCGAGTATTTCCAACGAGTCAGACTCTGAGATGCTTTAAGTTTCGCGCAAATGTGAGCTAGGCCTACTTGCACACAACCATATGACACATTTTCATCCCGCCCGAGACTGGTTCGACTCTATGCAGTCTACCAAACACATCATTAGCGGACGCCTTTTTTTGAAATGCAACACTATGATTCCATACATTAACCAGGTCTAGCCAGACTACTGGTCCGTCGAACATACATCATCTGGGAGGGCTTCAAGCCATATCTCCCGAGCAGCAGGGCGCTTTGCTCCAAAGGCAGCAACAACATGAGCTAAGGCATTACAGTCCCTTGGGGCAAAAGAGAAAGAAATTTGGCTAAAGTTCAAGCGGGCAAACTCGCGTATATCTCTGAAAATGATGCCTTCGGCCGCCAGGTCTGATTCCCTGGTAGTTAGTGCCTTCACCAGTTCTTTACTGTCCAGCTCGACTTGGACACATGTCATGCCCCAAGCGGACGCCGTCTCAATGGCCGCATCACATGCTTCTGCTTCTGCTTGCAGTGCTGACGCCACATGTTTCAGATGGCCAGCTCCAGAACCCCTTACGTCCCCTGCATGGTCTCTGATTACGAAGCCCCCAGTACCATGTGCCGCATGGTAGGCGCCGTCGCAGTTAATTTTCAGGATATCCCCCTCGGGCCTCGTCCACTCCTGTGGTGGCTGTGCTCCTTGTGTACTTTGAGGCTGTCGGCAGAGTTGCAGCTAGTCAGAGGCCCAATGGCTGATCTCTGCAGGTAGACTATCCAGGGGAATATGCTTGTCGCCTGCATTAACTTTGTTCCGCCATGTCCACCACCTCCACAGTAGGCATGCAACAAGCAGTTTTTTATCTTCAGGTAGACGAATCGTTTCATGCATCACCTCCATGGCTCCCCTACATGCGGTAAGCCGCTCCCTTAGGTGCTCCAGTTGCAACTCTCGCCACACCATCCTGACCTGTTTGCATTGCAGAAACAAGTGCGCCCCGTCCTCATCAAGCCTCTTGCATCAAACGCATAGGGTTTCACACTCGACTCCTCTCTGTTTTATACTACTCTTCAAAGGGAGACTGTTGTGTGCAAACCGCCATAAGAAATGTTGAATTTTTGGCTGGCAAGGCAACGACCAAATCTCTTTCCATTTCCATCCATGGTGGACAGGTTCAAGGCCCCCGGTCTTTGTAAGTCACGCTCTTGCACATACAGCTTGTATGCTGACTTCACCGAAAACTGGCCCTTGTTATCATGGAACCATGCATAGAAATCCTCAAAATCCTCCCTGATAGGTGTTGCTAAGATAGTTGTGGCTTCTTCATCTTGGAAAATATCTCTTACCAGCACCTCGTCCCAAGTATGCGTGTCCGGATCAAGAAGCTCGCTAACTTTGGTCAGAAGGCAATTACCCCGAGGGGTTGCAGGTATCCTTTGCCCTTCCCGATTCAGCCATGGATTTGCCCAGATGTTTATCGAGCTGCCATCCCCCACTCGATAGATCAAGCCATCCTTAAGCAGCGCCACCCCCTTCAAAATACTTCTCCAGGTGTATGAGATCCCCGGGTGTGCCGTTGCCTTCAGAATACTAGTGTTTGGGAAATATCTAGCTTTTAGAACTCTGGCACAAAGAGACTCCGGGGCTGTTAGCATCCGCCAGGCCTGGCATGCCAACATAGCTAGGTTGAAGCCATAGATATCTCGGAAACCCATCCCCCCATCCTTCTTTGGTTTTGTCAGGAGTTCCCAGCTTAGCCAATGCATAGTACTGGTTTTCTCTTGCTTTGCCCACCAGAAGCGGCAAATCATGGATCCAATCTCCTCACAGAGTTTTTGTCAAGTCAAAGCAGGACATTGCAAAGGTCGGTATCGCTTGTGCACAAGCTTTAATCAAGACATTTTCCCCATTTTGGACAATAACCTCTCTTGCCAACCTTGGATCTTTTGCCAAATTCTGTCTTTCAGGTATTCAAAAACTTGTTTTCAAGCTTGGCCCACATATACTGGGTGGACTAGATATCTCTCGGACCTGGCTTCAGCCCAGATATGCAAACGCCTTGGTTCTATGACATGGCTTAAAACATACTAGTAGAACGCCCGTGCGTTGCTACGGGCTATAATGCATACATAAATGAATCAACAAATGATTAAGGTCACCTCTAAGGTCGAAGCTTATTTCTCCCTCATACATTATGGCGTGTTTGAGGCTCCTCGAAATTCAACCATCTAGACAGTCGGAGATCCCCCAATCCAGATCATATGTGGGGAGAAATGTGATTGTCCGGACTATGGGCCATGCTATATATCTCCAATACGCAGGCCGAACACAAAAACCTATCCCATGACACACCCTTCTCCTTTTTCTGTCGGACCCTATCTTTCCCGCACGGCTTCCGGCTGCAGCGGGATATTTCTCGCTAGCTGGAGCCCTTTCTTTTAGAAACGGGTGACGCCCACCTCACATTTGTTGTGTGTTGCCCGTGCATTGCTAAAGGGGCATATATATTCTAGTATTCAACATTAATTTTGTCTAATATATATTTTTTAGGGACAACTACATTTGAGCCCTTAGTTGTGTCACACCTGTTTGATTTGCCCCAAAATTCAAAAAACCCTCGTTTCTGTCCAGCTCGTTCCATCCTCTTATACTTTTGCCCTTTCACCGTTTGACCGACACTTTGAAAATTTCATAACGAATTCATACTAACTCCAACAAATACAAATAAGATATCAAAATGTTCAGAACAACATCACCTATATGTGCATGTCATTTGCATTCATGAAAAAAGTGTTCAAAAGCCCCCATCTTAGTTTGACCTCATATGATCTCAGCATGAATAGTAAAATTTAGAAAATGATAAAAAATAAAAAAATCTGAATTTTTGTGTGGCAAACATTGACTAATAATTAAATAAACTAAATTCCTGACTTTGCAACAGGCTTCTACTGAAAATCTTACAAAGAATTGAGTGTTTGGGAGTTGTTCTAGGTACCTTGTGCTTGATTGAGGGTAGTGGTTGGTCGGCGGATGCAACAGCCTTTGGCCATCCATGTGTTGTCAGTTGTAGTTCGTAGATATGTCATGTGTACCCTGTGCCTCATCCGTTAATCGTCAAAGATGAGAAGCTCGATTCCTTTATGAACCCCGTACAACTACTTGTATTACCTGATGCACATGCAGACAATAGCTCCTAGTTAGCACTGAATAAAATTGTTTGCATCAGGGATTCACCAAGTAGTTTGTTTCCCGGCGAGCGACACACAAGTACACCAGGTAGATGGATTATAGAGGTTAAAAGTGCATCGATGTGTTCTTGGGAAAGGGAAAAGAAGAGGGCTGCTATACCTTGGCAAGTGGGAGGCGAGATGATCCATACCGGCGAGGCGCACCATGTTCTTGAGTCCGAATAGGTACGGCGGTTTGGCTCCGTCGTGGAGGCGGGTTGGACACGCCAGTGTAGGAGTCCTTGATGGCCTAGAGCTCCATCTCCCACGACGTCTCGGTACGATCGCTAGCGTCACCGCCGCTGGTGGGACGGCGTCGTGGGCGGAGTATGTAAGTGCGGCGGCAACCGGTGTTTGGCTAGGGAGATTTTGATCCCGTTCAATCGCTAGGTAGGACGTGCGCATGGATTGCTGGCAGAACATTGCATCAGGGGCCTTGAATAGGATGGCCGACCGTGGAGGAAAAATTGGATGACAGATCATAGGGTGTTGATTTTTCTGTGTACGTTAATCTGGCCGGCCTTTGGGGTAATTTAAGTTTGTTTAAGAGGAAGCGCTAGGAATCTGATTCCTTGTACGATGGATTTCATGTCGATACGTGTGATGGGCTTGTAAACGTGGCTTGGGCATTAGTATGTTCCTTAATCAGGGGCACAGTTACAAATGTTGACGCATCCAACATTTTAGGAAACTGATCCCTAATTTCTAGTAGGATATAATAAATCCTATAAATCACGTTTTATTTCCAGTAACAAATCGCTCCTCGGTTGTTTCAATGGAAGCATTATCTCTGGTAACAAATCGCTCCCCGGTTGTTTCAATGGAAGCATTATTTCTGGTAACAAATCGCTCCCCGGTTGTTTCAAAGGAAGCATTTTTCATGGATAGAAATCAGGAAGCATCAAATAGGTTCTCAAATACGTATTGAAAATATGCAAATGCCACTAATAATATTACCATAAGTTGTTAACAAATTCCATGTGGCGATCCTTCCATGTGGCATTTAGTTGCTTCATTGCCCTTTCATTGATGCTTTGATATGAAAAACACAAAATGACACATGCTTCCTTACATGTTTAATAAAGCTTCATGGCTCACCATTTGATGCTTCGGAACAAAAATGGTAACCGAAACTCTGTTCAATGGTGTAGAAGCATCTCGATTTGGTGGAAGTTGCATCATACATTACAGAAGCATTTTTCTTATGTGTAGGAAGAAAAATAGAGCAATGTTGGATACACCATTGATAGGTAAATGAATTGCAGGTAGAAAGTATACCAATAATTTTACATGTACATTTTGACCGAAGAAAATTATGCTTCCAAAAGAGTGGAAATTTGTTTCCAACAACAATCACTTGTACTTCCAATGTGAACAAAATCTGAATCACGTGTGGCTACTACACATATGGTATCCTTCAACCCGGCCAAATGCAAGACCGCTGGAGCACGGCCGACGTAGCACGCATGAGAGCATCGCTACCACGCAGCCACATTGAAAAGGGACCTCATGAGTCTATAGCATGCAGCCCCAATTACATGCTTCAACGAGCAGAGCACGACCGTACCACTTCAAGCAGCAACTACAAAATGTCTGACGAGGAGTAGCAGAGGAAACGAAGGTCTGCACACCGGCGAAATTACAGTGCCACACCGGCCAGATTGGGGATGCAGCGCGACGAACGGATCACAAGGAGCGTTGTGGGGGCATGAAGCACACATGCACATGCTTAGCCATCAAGGCGACATGGTGTGTGCGTTCTTGCCGGAGGACTTGCTGGTCGAACGTAGATGCGGTGGTGCGATAAGAGCGAGGTTGAAGCGAGGAGGATCCAGATGGCAGGTGTGGCAGAGAGGGTGGCGAGGTAGTTGATTAGGGTTTGATGGTGGATGTGAGGATGATTCGGAGGGGTTATATAGTACAGCCAGGCGTTGTTGGATGCATGGCTCCAAAACGATTGGTGAGATGCTAGTCTGACGAAAGCCATGTATCAGACGTCTCACATGAATAGTTTTCCTTTATATTTATAGCCTTACCATACCTGGATTGATTTATTACCATATAATTACCATATTCGAAATTTCCTGAGTTATGACCTTACCATACCTGGATTGATTTATTACTATAATAACCATATTTGAGATTTCTGAGTTTATAGCCTTACCATACGTGGATTAATTGTGATTGATTACCATAAATACATTGGGTGTTGCCGGTTAGACGAGAAAAGAGGAAAACCGGTGAGAGGGTGGTGGTGGGAGGTGGGACGAAGAAAAACCAGACGAAAAAAAGTCAGACGAAAATAAACCATGAAGACTATTCACCAACTCAGATTTCCTTCTCTTTCGCTGAACTCGGGAAATCCTTCCTGCATGTGACGCACGGCCTTAACTGCCATGCAATCTCCACGATTATCTTCCCTACATACACATGATTGTTTCCTTCTGATTTGTTAACAGATTGGCTAGCACCATTATATGTCGGGAGCAAGAAAATCGCCCGAGATATCGCTCCGTTTTATTGAATTGATTGTGTCTGGTTACCTTAAGTTAATTGATTGCGCTTGGAAAGAATTGATTGTCATGCATGATTGCATTTGGAAAGAATTGATTGTCATGCATGAATCGGGGACGTAAGGTGGGACGAAAAACCTGAAAGCGAGACTATCAACTATTTCATTAGGAAATAGAGATCAAGATCCGTGTTCCATAACAGGGCGATATATTGATACCGTAACAAGGTTGGGGCCGGGGCACGGCCATCCTGTCTTGCCATCGAGATTTACGTGCACATGGTCACACAGTGACCTATCGTGATACAAACGACACGCACACGTGCACCATGATTCGCCTCTCTTTCCAACTTGAATCTGCAGCGAGGCAGGAGGACGAAGAGAGCTGCACATGTCGACGGCGATGCAGGATCCGGTTCTGCATGTCGACGCAGCCGATGCGCCAGGATTCATTGCGGAGGTCGGCACCGCACCCGCCGTGCAACACTACAACGAATAAGTCAACTCGCAGCGTAGAGACATAGAAATAGAGACAAAACAAATCGCACAACACGGAGATTTCCGGCTCCCTTTGCCTCTTCGAGAAAAAGATTTCCAGCGGCGACACCCTTTATATCCCCCGTGGCGGTCCTCCTCCCCCTCCCCAACCAACCCACCCGCCGCCCGCCCCGCATCGTCGCCATCATGTCCGATCTCCGCGCCCCAGAGCACCAGGTCGCCGGCCACCGCGCGGCTCCCAACAAGCTCGGGCCGCTCGTCGACGGCGCCGGCCTCTTCTACAAGCCGCTGCAGGCCCTCGACCGGGGGGAGCAGGAGCTCGCCTTCTACACGGCCTTCTCCGCCCACCCCGACGTGCCGCCCCGCATCCGGGACACCTTCTTCCCGCGCTTCCACGGCACCCGCCTCCTCCCCACCGCCGCCTCCCCCGGCGAGTCCCACCCGCACCTCGTCCTCGACGACCTCCTCGACGGCCTCGCCGCGCCCTCCGTCACCGACATCAAGATCGGCGCCTGCACGTGGCCCCCCCGCGCGCCGGAGCCCTACGTCACCAAGTGCCTCGCCAAGGACCGCGGCTCCACCAGCGTCCTCCTAGGATTCCGTGTCTCGGGGGTCATGGTCTCCGACGCCAGCGGCGCCGTCTGGCGGCCGGACAGGTCGGAGCTCAAGGGGACGGACATCCCCGGCGTCCGCCGCATGCTCCGCCGCTACGTGTCGTCGGCCGGCGGCGACGGCGGGGGCGAGGACTGCGCGCTCGCGGCGGCCGTGTACGGGGGCGAGGGCGGGGTCCTGGCGCAGCTGCGCGAGCTCAAGGCGTGGTTCGAGGTGCAGACGCTGTTCCACTTCTACTCGGCGTCGGTGCTGCTGAGCTACGACGCCAACGCGGTGACCGCGCCCGGCGGCGCGCCGAGGGTGAAGCTGGTGGACTTCGCGCATGTGGTGGAGAGCGAGGGGGTGATCGACCACAACTTCTTGGGCGGCCTCTGCTCCCTCATCAAGTTCATAGACGACATTGTCTCTTCTGAGAAGGCGCCTCCGGTTCAGGTCTGAGGAGATCCTGGCACTCTACTTTGGGAGCTGATACAGTACAAAAGGTAAAATCTAAGGCCGTTGTTTATTGTTCTTTTCGCTTTGTCAGATCTGCTATTGGTACTAGATACTGAGTCAGTAGTCAAAAGAATGTAACTAGAGTGACAAAATTGCTCATGGTCCTTAGTACATTGTCTTCTCTGACGAGGGAAGGAAATTGTGAAAGAATTGATTCTGCTGTCATGGTGGTCTCGAAATCGGTGGTATTGCACAAACCTCAAAAGAGGATAATCGAATAGAATATTGTCACTTGAACAATGTTAGGATTAAGGATGCCACGAAGACTTTGCAACCAAAGAATTGGTTCTGCATCTAGAGAAGCTAGAGAAAGGAAGCGGAATTGGCTTGGACATGAACACTTTTTTCCCCCAATACAATGTGATGTATTATTGATATCAAGTTGATACCGGTTACATCTAGCCTTTACAACATCACACTGTCACGAACATTGGATCCTCAAACCAAAGAGCTCAAGAAGTTGATTGCCCTTTTGCTACACTGCTCTGTTATTTTGCCACCACCCACGAGAGTATAGAATATGTTCTGATATTGGTTGGTGGGTTCTTCATCCTACTAGCCTTAAAGCACAAATCCGCATAGGAGTATCAGTATGCCCTTATTATGCGAGTATGAAACTGCCGAAATGATTCTGTTTTTAATCTAACGGAAGTTCCAAAATGTTTGCAGGTAATATATCGAGTCACTAGTTGGATTGTTCCATGGTCCTTCAGCTTGCGGAGGGTACTGAAGTGCACGGCTTTGGGAGATGGTCGCCTAGGCTATGTTCAACCATTTTGGATGGGGGTTCATTAATAAGATTGTAGAAACATGAGTATTTGTTTTCGGTTGGCTTTTTTGGCCCCTGTTTACTTGCATTGGATGTTGAAAATGTCGAGGTGATATAATGACTGTATGCAGAGGCCTGAGGTTTTTCTCTCCCTTTGGAAAAAGACAACAGCGGCATGGAGGAAGCACATAGTCAATTTATTGATACTTTGATAGGGGGAAAGAGAGAGAAAAGATATGTTACCAAACTACCAATGCGATCAACGGCAACAAAAGCATCACAGCACCTTTCTGAATCTAACCATTGCAAACGGGAAGTTTATCCGATGTGGATTATCAATAACCGTGGGAAGACAGCATCCTGGTTGAGCAATATGAGTGGTTTTTTGAAAGACAAGCAATATGAGTGGCGGGTAGTAAACAAAACGATTGTAAAGAGAGCAACGCTGACTGTGCTTGTACCACAAAGCAACGGAAATGATTCCTGTCACATCCCGGGGGCCATGTAAACGGGACATATCTTTTGCACACTTGCGCACTAGTACCACCAACTGCGGCAGATTCAGCTCGGGGCCATGAGAGCATATGCGCGCTGCCGACCTGTCGTACTCAAGTTATTGACACGAATTCGAGAATTGTGAAGTATCCGATGTATACGCCTCCAATTGAGAAAAGTGCACATTTGGTCCTCAAGCTTCTTTTTTTTAGACAAAAGGCCTACGGCCTGGCGTTACATTAATAACGCCCTACAGACAAGAACAACGCCAGACGAAAGACAGGAAAACGAAATGAAAAAAGAGATATGCAGGATGCACGGTGTTGCATGACAGCAACACAACCCGGATTACACCAAGCAAACAACAAATGAAACAATGGAGCATGTCCTGGAGTCATCAGAGCCCTCATCCGTGATCAGGCGCCTGGAGCAGAGAAAGAGGCCATCATATCCGGTACGGGAGGCAATGTCTTCACCATCCCTGGGAGTCCAAGCACAACCTACCATCACCATCCAATCCCATCGTCGAAAGGAGCCCCCAGCCCCCAGCCCCCTCGCCTTGGATCGAAAGGCGTTGTATCAATCTAACGATGAGGATGCTTCTCATGAGCCTGAGTGGTGGGACCCCAGCGGGAGGTCTCTGAGCACAAGTACCTCATCACGCCTAGCTCATCGTGCGAGAATCACCGTCAAAGCCACAGAACCATCATAACGAAGAGAAGCTGTTGAGAAGTTCCTCACGGGACCTTCACAACCCACCAACACTCCCACACTACTAGGGAAAACCTTATACGTGGAGTCTTATCAGTAGCGCGGCTATGTTCAATGCGCTACTGCTACCTTACAGTAGCACGGGGACACGAAAGGCCCTACTGCTATATCCTTAGCAGTAGTGCGGCCCTGCCCAAATGTGCTACGGGTATGAGGACCACACCTTAGCCAACAGGCTACGTATAGTAGCAGCACGGCCCCAGGGCGCCACACTACTGCTAAAAATATAGCAGTAGCGTGTTTTCTAGGAACACCGCTGCAACTAAGTTTTTGTTGTGCCACATGGCGGGCCCCACTTTGCAACAGTGCGGCTAGGAGGACCGCGCTACCGCTAGCTATTTAGCAGCAACGCTGTTTCCCCACCAGCCCTGCTGCTAAGACGCAACAGACACCTTTTCTATCCCTTTTCTATCCCTCTTCCCTCGCTCCTCTCTTCCTTCACTCCTCCCTCCTCTCTCCCTCACTTTGCTTCTTCCTCACTACTTCTTTCCCCCCATTATCCTCTTTCTTCTATCTCTCTTTAATGCCCCTAACTAACTACACTACCTCCATTAATGCAACCCCTTTCTATTTTTCCTCACTTTTCCTCCCCCTCCACTACTTAGAGCCATCTCCTTCCCCAACTAGCTAGGTAGATCTACCCATTTAATGAAGTGACTTATCTACCTCCCTAACTAGATCTAGCCATGTCAAGAAGTAATCTTTGTCCACTCTTGATCATTAGATACGTGTGTGGCGACACCGATCGATCTCATCACCGTGCTCGATCTCTATCTGGAGACAGGTGAGTAAAAATTTGTGCTTTGCAAGAATGGAAATATGTGTGTGCGCGCGCGATATGATGTAAATTGTGCGTCTGGCATGAGTTGCCGCCGAATTGTGCTTGAGTTGCCTATGTTTTGCCGAAATGTCATCTGTTTTGGCGAATTTCAGGCAAACTCTATATGTCCTATTTTTAGGGAAGGTCATGCCGAATTTTTGTATGACTTTGATGCATGCATGCATTTTTAGAATCAATTTGCTTATTATTACCGTGCAGGCGATCATGATGGTCAGTGGAATGATGGTGGAAAAATGGTTGCGGTCGGCGGTGCAGGACATGTATGAAAAAAATCGGGCAGATATTTATGTCCGTGTCGAAGATGCAAAGGAGGAGTGTGGCTCGACCCCTTTAAGGATGGTCGTTTGAAGGCACACATGCTCATGACTAGTTTCATGGAGGGCTATACACGGTGGATAAGTGAATATGATGATGATCAAGACGTTGATGGGGCAGCCAATGATGACACAGGGCCAAATGAAGAGATGACCGATAATAGCAGCGGAGAAGGGGACGGACATGGCGGCGACGAAAATGCCGGAAATGGCGGCGGAGAAGACGTGGACACGCTGCAACCTTCGTCGCTAGTGAGTTCAATCGTGCGGGACCCTCATGTTCGAGACCTGCTTCGCAAGAAGACGAGTAGCGACAGAGCTGCTTCTAGAGAGGAGGCCAAGCTGGAGCAACTGGAGATAGACTCGAACACTCCATTGTATGATGGTTGCGATCCTGAGGTGGCTCGCTTGAGTTTCATGCTTGAACTTCTAAAGACGAAGGCTAAAAACAAATGGACCGACAGAAGCCTCGATGAGCTTCTCAAGTACCTAAAGAAGGTTCTTCCTGCGGGGAATCTATGTCCTACTAGTGTGGATAAGGCCAAGAAGATCATGTGCCCTCTTGATCTGCCGCACATTAGATACCATGCATGCATCAACAATGTCGTCATTTATTGGAGGGAGCACGCGGAAAAAACCAGCTATCCAGTGTGCAATGCGTCTTGATACAAGAAGGCCGGAACTAAATCTCCCTAGAAAGTTGTATGGTACTTACTGAGCACTCCCCGTATGCAACATTATTTCATAGATCCTAAGGAAGCAAAGCTCATGTGTTGGCACACAAAGAGAAAAAAGCCCGACAATGGAGATGATCTGAAGCTGAGACACCTTGCAGATGCAAGCCAGTGGAGAGCGTTCACTGAATATCGATATTTCACAGGTGATGCAAGGAACATCGTGCTTGGCGCTAGTACCGATGGCATGAATTCGTTTGGCAACCAGAACACCAACCATAACACATGGCCCGTGTTTGTATGGATGTACAACCTCCCTCCCCCGGTTGTGCATGAAGTCAAAGTACATACACATGAGCATGCTGATTCAAGGACTGAAACAACCGAGAAATAATATTAATCTGTATCTAGGGCTACTTCAAGGGGAGTTAGACACGTTATGGGAAACACCGACCAAGACATGGGCCGCCAGCAAAGGCGAGTATTTATATATGAGAGCCGCGTTGATGACGACGGTGCACGACTATCTCAGTTATGGATATGTCGCAGGCCAGGTGTGCCACGGATATTGTGGATGCATGCGGTGCATGGATGATACAACGTCTCAGTAGCTAACAAAAGATGGCGGGTCTAGAAAAATCGTGTACATGGGGCATCGAAGATGGCTCGTGAAGGATGACCCGTCGAGATACCTTGGAGATCTATTCAATGGTGAGGCTGAGCATCGAGGACCTCCATGTAAGCGGAGCGGCGCTGAAATTGATGAGCTGTTGAAAAACTGGGAATGGTGCCCCGTGCTGGGAAAGGTGAAAAATGCACCGGAGCCGTTGCTGAAGGTATGGAAAAGGAGGTCTGTTTTCTGGGACTTGGAGTACTCGCCAAAACTCGAAAGGCCTCATTGCCTTAATCAAATGCATACCACAAAGAATGTCCATGAGAGCTTAGTTGCAACACTGATGAACATGCTGGATAAGACAAAGGATGGGCCAAAGGCAAGAAGAGACTTGGAAGATTTGAAAATCAGGGAAGATCTCCACATGCTGCCGCGTAAAAAGTTAGAGGAGACGGAGAGGGAGGCACGGGACAAGGGCAAAAATTGAACAAGAAGGAAGAGAATTATTGCCCCCTTCTTGCCTTACCTTAAGTCCGAAGGAGATTGATCAATTCTTCAAGTGCCTTACCGGAATCAAATTTAGTTCCGCTTACTGGTGGAAGATAAGTAGATTTCTAGACATGAAGAAGAAAAGGTTCAGCGGGACAAAGTCTCATGACTGTCATGTGATGATGACGCAGATACTACCTATTGCCCTTAGAGGGATAATGGACAATCACGTCTATGACACGCTTATTGGTCTCTGTAACTTTTTCGATGTTATCTCTCAAAAAACGATAAATGTGAAGCAACTCTGAAGGCTACAGGAAGAGATCCTTGTGATACTAAATGAGCTTGAGATGTACTTCCTACCCGCGTTCTTTGATGTCATGGTGCATCTGTGTGTCCACATTTTGGATGACATAATAGACCTGGGGCCGACATTCCTACACATCATGATACCGTTCGGGAGGATGAATGGGGTCATCAAAGGATTTGTTCGTAACATGTCCCATCCGGATAGAAGCATCATCCAGGGCTATCTGACACAAGAGTGCATCTCTTTCTGCGAGAATTATCTATATGGCGGAGACACTATTGTTCGTTTGCCGGTTAAGAAGAACCTAGGGAGGCTCAAAGGAGAAGGTCACACCAACGGTCGTAGGGAACTGCATGTGGGTTACTCGGATCGACGCAATGACTTTTACATAGCAAACTTAGTAGTGCTACATCACCTAGACGTGGTAGATCCTTTTGTGACACTGCACAAAGAAACCATCGCAAAGAAGTATCATGACTGGGGGCTATGCGGGACAAACGTGAAGTTATTAGAGAGCACAACTCCGCTTTCCTGCCTTGGTTCAAAGAGCATGTTCTGGCTAATCCCCTGGAAGAGGGCTCTACAGATGGATTGCTCATATACGCCTTAGCACATGCCCCCGCAGCCAACCTCGTGACCTATCAGGCATACGCTATCAACGGATACACGTTCTACACGGAGCCCAAAGATATAAAAAGTGATTTTCAGAACTTAGGGGTGACGAGGGAATGCATGACCGGCGATAACACTGCAATTGAAAGATTATACGAAAGGGTCGAGGAGATCTGGGAGCTTGATTACTCTGGACTGCATAGTGCGATGATGTTCCGTGTCAGATGGGCTAAGAATGTTGAAAGAGAAAACCGGTATTTCACTACCATGTCTAAACCCAACGCCAAGAGCGCTACCATGAATGACATCGCAAAAAACAAGCCATGGGTACACGCTAAGCACGTGACACAATGCTTCTTCATAACCGCCCCGAGAAATCCCAGTCGTGTTTCCATGAGGAGAGGCAAAAGGAACATCATTAGAATGGATGGAGTCGCCAACGAGGAAGACTACGACCGGTACGGCAACTCGATGAGGGAAGATGACGATGACGATGAAGCATACGTCAAAATAAGAATCAATAGTACATCTAAGAAAGATCGTACTCCATGGAAAAGGAAAAGTCACAATGAGGGGCGCAATTACTCGACAATGAACAAGAAGGGAAAGAAGCTCACTCAAAAACAAAAACGTCGACGCTGAGAAACCATCATATATGTATGTATGTATTTATTTAGTGTACGCACTGCTACTTCTTGAGCTTGCGTTGGTTTTTCCATTAAAGAGGACAGGGTGATGCAACATGGTAGAGATAAGTATTTCCCTCAGTTAAAAACCAAGTTATCAATCAAGTAGGAGAAATGCGGAAGTCCCTAATAGATGTACGTGCACAAACAATCAAATACATGCACCCAACGTGATAAAGGAGTTGTCAATCCCTTCATGATCACTTGCAAAGGTGATTATATAGAGATTGATAAAACTTATACAAAAGGTAAAATATTTATGTGTTTTTTGATTTATAGATCTTAAAATAAAAGATTGCAAAATAGTAGATCGGAAACTAATATGATGGAAAATAGACCTGGGGGCCATTGGTTTCACTAGAGGCTTCTCTCTTGAAGGCAAATAATACAATGGGTGAACAAATTACTGTCGAGCAATTGATAGAAAAGCGCAAAGTTATGATGATATCCAAGGCAATGATTACGAAATATAGGCATCATATCTGTGTCAAGTAGACCGACTCCTGCGTGCATCTACTACTATTACTCCACACATCGACCACTATCCATCATGCATCTAGAGTATTAAGTTCATAAAGAACGGAGTAACGCCTTAAGTAAGATGACATGAAGTAGAGGAATTAACTCAAGCAATATGATGAAAATCCCATCTTTTTATCCTCGACGGCAACAATTCAATATGTGTCTCGCTACCCCTACTTTGTCACTGGGTGAAATCACGCAAGATTGAACCCAAATCTAAGCACCTCTCCGATTGCAAGAAATACCAATCTAGTTGGCCAAACCAAACCGATAATTCGAAGAGAAATACAAATATACCTAATCATGCATATAAGAATTCAGAGAAGATTCAAATAATATTCATAGATAGGCTGATCATAAATCCACAATTCATCGGATCTCGACACACAAACCGCAAAAGAAGATTACATCGAATATATCTCCAAGAACATCGAGGAGAACACGGTATTGAGAATCAAAGAGAGAGAAGAAGTCATCTAGCTACTAGCTACGGACCCTTAGGTCCGAGGTAGACTACTCACGCTTCATCGGAAGGGCAATAGAGTTAATGTAGATGCCCTCCGTGATCAAACCCCCCTCCGGTAGGATGCCGAAAAAGGCCCCAAGATGTGATCTCACGAGAATATAAGGTTGCGATGGTGGAAAAGTGTTTGCGTGGATACTTCTGAGGGTTTTGGGATATATGTGAATATATAGGAGGAAGATCTAGGTCAGGAGGTCACTGAGGGGCCCACAAGGTAGGGAAGCGCCCCTTGATACGTCCAGTTTGCATCATGCTTTTATATCAATATTTATTGCAATATGGGTTGTTACTACACATTATGTCACAATACTTATGCCTTTTCTCTCTTATTTTACAAGGTTTACATGAAGAGGGAGAATGCCAGCAGCTGGGATTCTGGGCTGGAGAAGGAGCAAATATTAGAGACCTATTCTGCACAACTCCAAAAGTCCTGAAACTCCATGAAAGTCACTTTTGGAATATATTAAAAATATTGGGTGAAGAAAGCACTAGAGGGGGGCCACCCACTGTCCATGAGGGTGGGGGGCGCGCCCTACCCCCTGGGCGCGCCCCCTACCTCGTGGGCCACCTGGAAGCCCCCCGATGCCAATATTCTGGTATAAGGTGTCTTTTGCCCTGGAAAAAAATCATAAGGAAGCTTTCGGGACGAGCGCCGCCGTCTCAAGGCGGAACCTCGGCGGAACCAATCTAGGGCTCTGGTGGAGTTGTTCTGCAGGGGAAACATCCCTTCGGGAGGGGGAAATCGTCACCATCGTCATCACCATCGATCCTCTCATCGGGAGGGGGTCAATCTCCATCAACATCTTCACCAGCACCATCTCCTCTCAAACCCTAGTTCATCTCTTGTATCCGATCTTTGTCTCAAAATCTTAGATTGGTACTTGTGGGTTGCTAGTAGTGTTGATTACTCCTTGTAGTTGATGCTAGTTGGTTTATTCGGTGGAAGATCATATGTTCAGATCCTTTATGCATATTAATACCCCTATGATTATGAACCTGAATATCACTTGTGAGTAGTTACATTTGTTCCTGAGGACATGGGGGAAGTCTTGTTATAAGTAGTCATGTGAATTTGGTATTCATTTGATATTTTGATGAGATGTATGTTGTCTTTCCTCTAGTGGTTTTATGTGAACATCGACTACATGAAACTTCACCATTGTTTGGGCCTAGGGTAAGGCATTGGGAAGTAATAAGTAGATGATGCGTTGCTAGAGTGATAGAAGCTTAAACCCTAGTTTATGCGTTGTTCGTAAAGGGCTGATTTGGATCCATATGTTTCATGCTATGGTTAGGTTTACCTTAATTCTTATTTCGTAGTTGAGGATGCTTGCGAGAGGAGTTAATCATAAATGGGATGCTTGTCCAAGGAAGGACAGTACCCAAGCACTGGCCCACCCACATACCAAATTATCAAAGTAACGAACGTGAATCATATCAGCATGATGAAAACTAGCTTGACGGTAATTTCCATGTGTCCTCGGGTGCGCTTTCCTTTATATAAGAGTTTGTCCAGGCTTGTCCTTTGCTACAAAAAGGATTAGGCCACCTTGCTGCACCTCTTTTACTATTGTTACTTGTTACCCATTACAAATTACCTTATCACAAAGTTATCTGTTACCGATAATTTCAGTGCTTGCAGAGAGTACCTTACTGAAAACCTCTTGTCATTTCCTTCTGCTCCTCGTTGGGTTCGACACTCTTACTTATCAAAAGGACTACGATAGACCCCCTATACTTGTGGGTCATCAAGAATCTTTTCTGGCGCCATTGCCGAGGAGTGAAGCGCCTTTGGTAGGTGGAATTTGGTAAGAAAAATTTATATAGTGTGTTGAAATTTACTGTCACTTGTTACTATGGAAAATAATCCTTTGAGGGGCTTGTTCGGGGTATCTTCACCCCGACCAGTAGAGCAAAGAGTTGCTCCTCAACCTACTGAACCTACTGAAAATGTTTACTTTGAAATTCCTTCGGGTATGATAGAGAAACTGCTAGCTAATCCTTTTACATGAGATGGAACATTACATCCTGATATGCACCTAATCTATGTGGATGAAGTTTTTGGATTATTTAAGCTTGCAGTATGCCCGAGGATGTTTTCAAGAAGAAGATCTTCCCTTTATCTTTGAAGGTAAAGGCATTGACATGGTTTAAGCTATGTGATGATATTGGATCATGGAACTACAATCGATTGAAATTGGAATTTCCTCATAAGTTTTATCCTATGCATCTGGTTCATCGTGATTGCAATTATATATATAATTTTTGGCCTCGTGAAGGAGAGAGTATCGATCAAGCTTAGGGGAGGCTTAAGTCAATTTTATATTCATGCCCCAATCATGAGCTCTGAAGAGAAATTGTTATTCAAATTTTTTATGCTCGGCTTTCTCTCAATAATAGCTCCATGCTCGATACTTCTTATACTGGTTCTTTTATGATGAAGACTATTGAATTCAGATGGGATTTATTGGAAAGAATTAAACACAACTCTGAAGATTGGGAACTCGACGAACGTAAGGAGTCAGGTATAACACCAAAGTTTGACTGTGTTAAATATTTTATGGATACCGATGTTTTTCGTGAATTTAGCACTAAATATGGACTTGACTCTGAGATAGTAGCTTCTTTCTGTGAATCATTTGCTACTCATGTTGATCTCCCTAAGGAGAAGTGGTTTAAATATCATCCTCCCATTGAAGTAAAAGTAGCTGAACCTATTAAAGTTGAATAAAATACTATCACTTATAATGTTGATCCTATTGTTCCTACTGCTTATATTGAGAAACCACCTTTCCCTGTTAGAATAAAGGATCATGCTAAAGCTTCAACTATGGTTCATAAGAGTAATGCTAGAACACCTACACCCCCTGAGCAAATGAAAGTTGAACCTAGTATTGCTATGGTTAAAGATCTGTTGGTCGATAATATTGATGGGCATGTTATATACTTCTATGATGAAGCTGCTAGAATTGCTAGACCTGATACTAAAAATAAACATAGACCTGTTGTCGGCATGCCTGTTGTTTCTGTTAAAATAGGAGATCATTGTTATCATGGCTTATGTGATATGGGTGCTAGTGTGAGTGAAATACCTCATTCCTTATACAAAGAAATTATGCATGATATCGCACCCGCTGAAATAGAAGGTATTGATGTTACTATTAAGCTTGCTAATAGAGATACTATTTCACCAATTGGGATTGTTATAGATGTTGAAGTCTTGTGTGGGAAAGTTAAATATCCTACTGATTTTCTTGTTCTTGGTTCCCCACAAGATGATTTTTGTCTTATTATATTTGGTAGACCCTTCTTGAATACTGTTAATGCTAAGATAGATTGCTAAAAAGATATTGTTACTGTTGGTTTAGGGGACATGTCTCATGCTTATAATTTTGCTAAATTCCGTAGACAACCCCATGATAAAGAATTGCCTAGTAAAGATGAAATAATTGGACTTGCTTCTATTGCCGTGCCTCCTAATGATCCTTTAAAACAATATTTTCTAGACCATGAAAATGATATGTTTATGAATAAAAGAAGGGAAATGAATGAAGCATTCTTTAAATAGGGACCTATTATGAAACACAACTTGCCTATTGAAATCCTAGGGGATCCTCCTCCACCCAAGGGTGATCCCGTGTTCGAGCTTAAACCTTTACCTGATACTCTTAAATATGCTTATCTCGATGAAAATAAGATATATCCTGTTATTATTAGTGCTAACCTTTCAGAGCAGGAAGAAGAGAAATTATTGAAAACTCTAAAGAAGCACCGTGCTGCTATTGGATATACTCTTGATGATCTTAAGGGCGTTAGCCCCACTCTATGCCAGCACAAAATAAAATTGGAGAAAGACGTTAACCAGTTGCTGATCACCAACGATGGTTAAACCCTAAGATGAAAGAAGTGGTAAGGAATGAAATACTAAAGCTTCTGGAGGCAGGTATAATTTATCATGTTGCTGATAGTCAGTGGGAAAGTCCCATCCATTGTGTCCCTAAGAAGGGATGTATTACTGTTGTTCCTAATGATAAAGACGAATTGATCCCACAAAGAATTATTACAAGTTATAGAATGGTAATTGATTTCCGCAAATTGAATAAAGCTACTAGAAAATATCACTACCCTCTGCCTTTTATTGATCAAAACTAGAAAGATTATCCAAACATACACATTTTTGCTTTCTAGATGGTTATTCTGGTTTCTCCCAAATACCTGTGTCAAAAGAGGATCGGGATATACCACTTTTACTTGCCCTTTCGGTACCTTTGCTTATAGACCTATGCCTTTTGGTTTATGTAATGCACCTGCTAATTTTCAAAGATGTATGACTGCTATATTCTCTGACTTTTGTGAAAATATTGTTGAGGTTTTCATGGATGATTTCTCCGTGTATGGAACTTCTTTTGATGATTGGTTAAGCAACCTTGATCGAGTTTTGCAGAGATGCGAAGAAACTAATCTTATCTTGAATTGGGAGAAGTGCCACTTTATGGTTAATGAAGATATTGTCTTGGGGCATAAGATCTCTGATAGAGGTATTGAAGTTGATAAAGCTAAAGTGGATGCTATTGAAAAGATGTCATGTCCCAAGGACATCAAAGGTATAAGAAGTTTCCTTGGCCATGGCGGTTTTTATAGGAGGTTCATTAAAGACTTCTAAAAAAATTCTAGGCCTCTGACTAATCTATTACAAAAAGATGTTCCTTTTGTCTTTGATGATGATTGCGTAGAAGCATTTGAAATACTTTAAGAAAGCCTTGATTTCTGCACCTATTGTTCAGCCTCCTGATTGGAATTTACCCTTTTGAAATCATGTGTGATGATAGTGATTATGATGTAGGTGCTGTTCTAGGACAAAGAGTTGATAAGAAATTAAATGTTATCCAATATGCTAGTAAAACTCTAGATAGTGCCCAGAGAAATCATGCTACCACTGAAAAAGAATTTTTAGCAGTTGTATTTTCTTGTGATAAGTTCAGACCTTATATTGTTGATTCCAAAGTAACTATTCACACTGATCATGCTGCTATTAAATATGTTATGGAAAAGAAAGATGCTAAACCTAGAGTTATTAGATGGGTTCTCTTGCTACAAGAATTTGATTTGCATATTATTGATAGAAAGGAAGCTGAGAACACCGTTGTAGACAACTTGTCTAGGTTAGAGAATGTTTGTGATAACCCACTACCTATTGATGATAGCTTTCCTGATGAACAATTAGCTGCCATAAATGCTTCTCGTACTGCTTGATGGTATGTTGATTATGCTAATTATATTGTTGCAAAATTTATACCACCTAGTTTCACATACCAGCAAAAGAAAAAGTTTTTCTATGATTTAAGACATTACTTCTGGGATGACCCTCACCTTTATAAACAAGGAGTAGATGGTGTTATTAGACGTTGTGTACCTTAGCATGAACAGGAACAGATCCTACGCAAGTGTCACTCCGAGGCATATGGAGGACACCACACTGGAGATAGAACTGCACATAAGGTATTGCAATCCGGTTTTTATTGGCCTACTCTCTTCAAAGACGCCCGTAAGTTTGTTTTGTCTTGTGATGAATGCCAAAGAATTGGTAATATTAGTAGACATCAAGAAATGCCTATGAACTATTCGCTTATTATTGAACCATTTGATGTTTGGGGCTTTTATTATATGGGACCTTTTCCTTCCTCTAATGGGTATACACATATTTTCGTTGCTGTTGATTACGTTACTAAGTGGGTAGAAGCTATTCCAACTAGTAGTGTTGATCATAACACTTCTATTAAGATGCTTAAAGAAGTTATTTTTCTGAGGTTTGGAGTCCCTAGATATTTAATGACTGATGGTGGTTCACATTTTATTCATGGTGCTTTTCGTAAAATGCTTGCTAAGTATGATGTTAATCATAGAATTGCTCTCCAGACCATCCAGTCTAGTGGTAAAGTAGAATTGAGTAATAGAGAGCTTAAATTAATTTTGCAAAAGACTGTTAATAGATCTAGAAAGAATTGGTCTAAGAAACTTGATGATGCATTATGGGCCTATAGAATTGCATATAAAATTCCTATGGGTATGTCTCCGTATAAAATGGTTTATGGGAAAGCATGTCACTTACCTCTCGAACTAGAACATAAGGCATATTAGGCCATCAAAGAGCTCAATTATGATATCAAACTTGCCGGTGAGAAGAGGCTATTTGACATTAGCTTGCTTGATGAATGGAGAACCCATGCCCATGAGAATGCCAAACTGTTTAAATAAAAAGTTAAAAGATGGCATGACAAAAGGATACAAAAGCGTGAGTTTAATGTAGGTGATTATGTTTTGCTATACAACTCTCGTTTAAGATTTTTGCAGAGAAACTACTCTCTAAATGGGAAGGTCCTTACGTTATCGAGGAGGTCTTTCGTTCCGGTGCCATAAAAATCAACAACTTTGAAGGCACAAATCGAAGGTGGTGAACGTTCAAAGAATCAAACATTATCTTAGGTAATCCCATAAATGTTGAAACCAGTGTTATTGACACCGTAACCCCGGAGGAGTACATAAGGGACACTTTCCAGAATGTTTCAGACTCCGAAATGGAATAGGTATGTGGTACGGTAAGTGAACCGACTCCAAAACAGTTCTAATAGCAATTTTTTCTCTATTTTGGAATATTTAGAAAAATAGGAAAATAAGAAGTAGTCCGAAAAGACACGAGGCATCCACGAGGGTGGAGGGCGCGCCCTACCCCCTGGGCATGCCCCCTGCCTCGTGGGCACCTCGTGTGTCCTCCGGACTCCATTTTCTTGCACAATACTTCTTTTGGTCGGTAAAAATTCATTATATAATCTCCCGAAGGTTTTGACCACCATACCATGACGAAATCCTCTGTTTTTGTTTTGAGCTGTTTTTGCAGGAGATCTAGAGCAATATGTCTTCTCAAGAGTCAGTCGGAGAGAGTCGGGTATCTAATCCGACACCCGGGCCAAGAGCAAACAGCGATGCCGATCGCTTTGGGCCATCAACGGAGGAAGAGATGGAGGCCGACTTAAAAAGGATAGATGCTATGGAGGAGGATCAAGAAGTTACTGCTTGTCTCCAAACCAGATTTATGATGGAGGAACTCCAGAGCTCAGCAATTCCAAATTCGATTATCCCTCCCAATGCTAGATTCCTTTCTTATGAAAATATAAAAAAGAGTGTTACTTGTTCTCCCACAACTATGCAACATCCATGGGTGAAAGAAGCTCTAACCGTCACGGATAAACTCCATAAGGAAACAATGGATCTTAAGAAGCAGGTCAATAAGCTCGAGGAAGAGAACCGTATCCTAAGGGGCATCATCGCCAAAAATATTACATCACCACCTCCGAAGAAAGAGACATAAATACATGGGTATGGGCACTCCCCTTGGCAACTGCCAAGCTTGGGGGAGGTGCCCTGGTATCGTATCACCATCACACTTCTATCTTTACCGTTTCTCTTAGTTCAATCCTTTTGGTTATATCTTGATCTAGTAGAATAAAGTTTAGTATGATCTAGCTTTGAGTTTTTGTGTTGATCCCTATCTATGTAATCGAGTCCATGAGCTATATATAATAAAGATTAGTTTTGAGTCGAGGGCTTTGCTATCATGCTATGATCTGGAGGGAATAAAAGAAAGATAAAGAAAAAAAAAGAAAAAAAAGATCATATTGATCTTATGGAGAGTAATGACTTCACATATAAATAGTATGATGAATAAAAGTTGTTGAGAGTTGACAAACATAGTTCTGATCATCGTTGCAATTAATATGAAGTAATAAAGAAAGAGAGGTTTTCACATATAAATATACTATCTTGGACATCTTTTATGATTGTGAGCACTCATTAAAATATGACATGCTAAAAAGTTGATGTTCGACAAGGAAGACAACGTAATGGGTTATGTTTTCTTATATCCGAAATAAATTATATTGTCATGGATCATACAACATGTTGAGCTTGCCTTTCCCCCTCATGCTAGCAAAATTCTCTGCACCAAGTAGAGATACTACTTGTGCTTCCAAACATCCTTAAATCCAGTTTTGCCATGAGAGTCCACCATATCTACCTATGGATTGAGTAAGATCCTTCAAGTAAGTTGTCATTGTTTCAAGCAATAAAAATTGCTCTCTAAATATGTATGATTTATTAGTGTGGAGAATATAAGCTTTATACGAGCTTGTGATATGGAAGAAATAAAAGCAACAGACTGCATAGTAAAGGTCCCTATCACAAGTGGCAATATAAAGTGACGTTCTTTTGCATTAAGATTTTGTGCATCCAACCCTAAAGGCACATGACAACCTCTCCTTTCCTCTGTGAAGGGCCTATCTTTTATTTTCGTCTTCTACCTTATACAAGAGTCATGGTGATCTTCACCTATCCTTTTTACACTTTATCCTCTGGCAAGCACTATGTGTTGGAAAGATCATGATATATATATATATATCCAATTGGATGTGGGTTTTCATAAAGCATTATTGTTGACATTACCCTTGAGGTAAAAGGTTGGGAGGTGAAACTATAAGCCCCTATCTTTCTCTGTGTCCGATTAAAACTTCATACCCATAAGTATTGCATGACTGTTAGCAATTGTGAAAGATTAAATGATAGTTGAGTATGTGGACTTGCTGAAAAGCTCTTATATTTTGACTCTTTTCGATGTTATGGTAAATTGCAATTGCTTCAATGACTGAGATTATAGTTTGCTATTTTTCAATGAAGTTTCTGATTCATACTTGACATTGTGAATAGATTGTTACTTTAAGCATAAGAAATCGTATGAATATATATATATATATATATATATATATATATATATATATATATATATATATATATATGTTACTGTTCTAAGAATG
Source organism: Triticum aestivum (assembly GCF_018294505.1). Lineage (NCBI taxonomy): Eukaryota > Viridiplantae > Streptophyta > Magnoliopsida > Poales > Poaceae > Triticum > Triticum aestivum. The sequence continues at coordinate 586,403,451 of NC_057813.1, read as the reverse complement.
ATCATGATGCCCTCATGTTCGTATTTATTTTATCTACACCTCTATCTCTAAATGTCTGGACATATTTTTCGATATCGGCTTCCGCTTGAGGACAAGCGAGGTCTAAGCTTGGGGGAGTTGATACGTCCATTTTGTATCATGCTTTTATATCAATATTTATTGCAATATGGGCTGTTACTACACATTATGTCACAATACTTATGCCTTTTGTCTCTTATTTTACAAGGTTTACATGAAGAGGGAGAATGCCGGCAGCTGGGATTCTGGGCTGGAAAAGGAGCAAATATTAGAGACTTATTCTGCACAACTCCAAAAGTCCTGAAACTCCATGAAAGTCACTTTTGGAATATATTAAAAATATTGGGTGAAGAAAGCACTAGAGGGGGCCACCCACTGTCCATGAGGGTGGGGGGCGCGCCCTACCCCCTGGGCGCGCCCCCTGCCTCGTGGGCCACCTGGAAGCCCCCCGACGCCAATCTTCTGGTATAAGGTGTCTTTTGCACTGGAAAAAAATCATAAGGAAGCTTTCGGGACGAAGCGCCGCCGTCTCGAGGCGGAACCTTGGCGGAACCAATCTAGGGCTCCGGTGGAGTTGTTCTGCAGGGGAAACATCCCTCCGGGAGGGGGAAATCGTCACCATCGTCATCACCATCGATCCTCTCATCGGGAGGGGGTCAATCTCCATCAACATCTTCACCAGCACCATCTCCTCTCAAACCCTAGTTCATCTCTTGTATCCGATCCTTGTCTCAAAATCTCAGATTGGTACCTGTGGGTTTCTAGTAGTGTTGATTACTCCTTGTAGTTGATGCTAGTTGGTTTATTCGGTGGAAGATCATATGTTCAGATCCTTTATGCATATTAATACCCCTCTGATTATGAACGTGAATATGATTTGTGAGTAGTGACATTTGTTCCTGAGGACATGGGAGAAGTCTTGTTATAAGTAGCCATGTGAATTTGGTATTCGTTCGATATTTTGATGAGATGTATGTCATCTTTCCTCTAGTGGTGTTATGTGAACATCGACTACATGACACTTCACCATTGTTTGGGCCTAGGGGAAGGCATTGGGAAGTAATAAGTAGATGAGGAGTTGCTAGAGTGATAGAAGCTTAAACCCTAGTTTATGTGTTGCTTCGTAAGGGGCTGATTTGGATCCATATGTTTCATGCTATGGTTAGATTTACCTTAATTCTTCTTTCGTAGTTGAGGATGCTTGCGAGAGGGGTTAATCATAAGTGGGATGCTTGTCCAAGGAAGGGCAGTACCCAAGCACCGGTGCACCCACATATCAAATTATCAAAGTAATGAACGTGAATCATATGAGCATGATGAAAACTAGCTTGACGATAATTCCCATGTGTCCTCAGGAGCACTTTCCTTTATATAAGAGTTTGTCCAGTCTTGTCCTTTGCTACAGAAAGGATTGGGCCACCTTTCTGCACCTTGTTTACTATTGTTACTTGTTACCCGTTACAAATTACCTTATAATGAAACTATCTGTTACCGATAATTTTAGTGCTTGCAGAGAATACCTTACTGAAAACCGCTTGTCATTTCCTTCTACTCCTCGTTGGGTTTGACACTCTTACTTATCGAAAGGACTACGATAGATCCCCTATACTTGTGGGTTGTCACCCCTTAGGGCGTGCCTTCCACCCTTGCCGCCGTCTCATGGCTCTTCTGACTTGAACTCCAAGTCTCCTGGGTGTCTTCTGGTCCAAGAAAATCACCATGAAGTTTTATTCCGTTTGGACTCCGTTTAGTATTCCTTTTCTGCGAAGTTCAAAAACAAGGAAAGAACATAAACTAGCACTGGGCTCTAGGTTAATAGGTTAATCCCAAAAATAATATAAAATAGCATATGAATGCATATAAAACATCCAAAACAGATAATATAATAGCATGAAACAATCAAAAATTAGTTAAAGCAATTGTTGATATTTAAATGATGTGTAATATATATCATAGCCTGAGTTATATACATTGTATTCGATCTGATTCCTAGGTTATTGCTATTTAATTTTTTTAGTTAAAGCAATTGTTGCTATTTAAAGAAAAAACAAAATTATTTGTATTTAAAAAAACTTAGTTTTATCAATTCTTGTTATTTAAAGAAAAAACTAAATTGTTGGTATTTAAAAAAACTAAGTTCAACCAATTGTTGCTATTTAAAGAAAAAGCAGAATTGTTGGTTTTTAAAAAAACTTAGTTCAATCAATTGTTGCTATTTAAAGAAAAAAAATAGAATTGTTGCTATTTAAAAAAAACTTAGTTCAATCAATAATTGCTATTTAAAGAAAAAACAGAATTGTTGCTATTTAAAAAAATCTTAGTTCAATCAATTGTTGCTATTTAAAGAAAAATAGAATTGTTGCTATCAAAAAAATACAATGTCAAACAAATTCAGTAAACTCTGGTTTCATTTCAGTTAACTCAATGATGCTAGACTTTTATAGAAATTGGTTTCATTTTAGTTTTTAACAAGCGTTGGGGATCCACCATTGTTCTTCCTCCACCGGTGACGTCTACATATAGGTAATATATTCTGTAGTCCATAAGATCGTGTGCACAAGATCATGCCATGACGTGGATGATCATGTAGCCAAGTGTTGTCTTGGCTTGTATTGTTTGTAGGGAAAATGATTCGAGTGGCCTATGTTTTACCAGAATGTTGATTCATTTCTGTTCCGGTGAATTTCAGGTGCTCGATATGTCCACTTTTTAGCAAAGGTCATGCCGAAACTTCCCATGAATTTTGGCACGACTTGTGCTAGAAAGTAGGCATATCGAGTGCCCGGAATTTGCTGCGACGGGAATGAAATGACATTCTGGCATAGACCTTTTTTATGTCATTAATCATTTTATTATAGTTTAAGAATTAAACAAGGAGACTTAATCGTAGGAAACATGTAGAACAATGAAGAAATCGGGGCTTCTGACCATGCTGCAGATGACATACAATATGACCATGAACATGACTACCTCAACTTTTTGTCTAGTCAGCACAGTCAAGGTTTGCAGGGCACCCATGATGATGGTACCGATGCCGACATCGACACCGATGGCGCCGACACCGATGGTGTCGTCGATACTGGCACGAAAGGTACCGGCGCCGAAGCCACTAATGAAAAGAAGAAGCAGAGGACACGACGCCCTAACAAACCCGACATCAGAAGACTGCTAGTTACAGAGATGCACCCCGGGAAATTTGAGCCATTAGAGCCGGCTGAAGCTCGTAAGTGCTATGGGAACCAAGTCAGATGCATGCTACAAGAAACCGCGAGCATCAATGACAATGACTTAAGGAATAATGAAAATTTGGAGCACTTGCTCCTAGTGAAGCTGCACAAGAGGTTCTAGTTCCTCGGTCAAAATGACCGTGTAGATAACCCGTGGGATGATCCTGCCATGAAAAAGATTAACAACCACGCCATGGGCATGTTCGACAACGATTTGGCCTCGTGGAAAGGGAGGGTGAAACGAGATATTGAGGCTGATGAACCCCTGACCAAGATTTTCACAGACAATCCGACACTTAAGGCAGCGGAGTTTGTAAATTTCAAGGACACTTGCACTACTGAAGCAGCCAAGCTTAAGTCTAAGAAATACAAGGAGCTTCAGCAAAGGAATACAAGGAGCCAACGCCTCGGAAGCCATGGCTACCTTAGCAAAATGTCTATAGGGGATAAGGAGGACGAGCAACATGAAGCCGCGGGTATCCCAGAACCCTTCGCGGTGTTCACTGACCCATTGGAGCGTGACTTCATTAGGGCCCGGTACAAGTGGGACAAGGAAAAGAAGGGTTGGTACATGGACCCGACCACGAGGAAATTGATTAGAGTATTGGTAATTATTATTTTACCACCTTACATTTAGCTTATGATCAAGTCGACTACACGTTGTAGTAACATTCATAAACGGTTCACGTTCCTTTCGCAGAAGGAGCAACACATGCTTGCAGCCGAAAGCGACTCGTTTTCTTCACACCAGCGACCGCAATATGGACGTGTGCACGACGTCAAAGAATGCGCCATGTGGAAGTACTATTATGATTAGGGCCCGGAGGCCAAGAAGCAGACAAATAAGTTCAGTCAGGCGAACATCAATGAGAAGGTGAAGCTTGCGGTCGAGAAAAGAGTAGCTGAGGATGAGAAAAACGCAGCTGAGGCCAGAAATGAGTTGCTCCAGCAGGCAGTCGATGCAGCTGTAGCTGCCTGCAGAAATGATTTTGCTACTAACTTGATTCTTGTTGTCATCAATTGGAGGAAGGAAAATCCAGACAAGACGGCACATGATTTTCCCATGCCCAGCTTCGCCTGGAGCAACTCGGTGAACATCGCAACTGCATCATCACCTGCTCTCACAACCGCACCTGCTCCTGCACCTGCTCATATAAGCCGTCATCTGTTTCTAGCGTGCTAGGCGGGCCTTCGTTTTTGGCTGACCTCGACACCCTCACGGTAATTACACGTCGCATCAACATATATCTACAATATTCCGTTTTTGTTGCTTTTCAGGCTGATGAAACCCTATGCAACGTACTCTACGTGATCATAGGCCAGAAGGTGGATGTGGGAAAGGCAGTGATAACGAAGCCCTTGGAACTCATGTTCCACAGCCAGCCGATCCCTCTTGGAAACTTCATGGTTAACTTGTCGAGTGTGAAAGTGGGCCATGAGGATTTGCCTCCTCTAGTAAGGCTTGGGGGAGAGGTGGACGAGACTCCGATACGGCTTGGAGAATGCAAGAGTTGGATGTTGCTATGGCCGAAGAATCTTCTTCGCTTGGAGGCGGCCGAGAGCACACCAATAACCACACATCAGCAAGCAGGTATGAACACCACCACCCCGCCTACACAATTACCAGTGCCTGTAGTGCTGGGTGAGAGTGGTGGACGATGCGAGGAAGGGGGTCCAATAGTGGATGATGTAATCGCCCCGGTAAAACAAAGAATAGATGATGAGATCGATGAAGAGGACCTTCTTCGGTTCGTCAATAGAGGCACCTATGACGACGGACAAATGATGAGTCAGCCATATGACTCGAGCTATCAGCATGTGGACGAGGAGATGGATGATGCGCCCAGTCAGGAACGTCCTAGGGTTGGTTGCAAGAATTCTCTCTTCATGCAATCCTTAGAGGACACGCCTCTAGATGCCGCCTCCATGTAGGCTGAACTAGCTAAAGGACGTACAGTGCTTAGCTCTACAACACTAGTGGCGGGGGTAAGGCAGGGTCTGGAAGGCCAACCCAAGAAAAAGGAGAGGAATAGACTACTAAAGAGAGGATCTGCTGCCGCCAAAGATGCCAAAGATTTTAGCAGCCAGCAGACCGATTTTGCAGACCGTGTACATGTCAAAGGTGCGGTGATGTACCATGTCGCGGGTGAGCGGATCCTACTGCCAAAATCGCTAGAGGGCATATCAGGGGATCTCAAGAGACTGCATGACCATGTGCTATCGACTGAGAAAAGGCTTCTCTCCTCGGAGGATCCAGGATATCCGCTTTACGCAGTTCGTGTGCCCGAGGGGAAGTGGTACGTCGACACACTGCCGACGGAGGTGTTCTTCCTATGGTTTGATCATATCTTTGAGATGTTTCTCTCAAGGAGGCTCGATTTTACGATCGTCCACCTTTTTGTGCTACATATGAACTTCATTATCATGAGTGAACAAATATCGCAAATCTGTGTGACGGATCCATACTACATGCATGAGTCCTTCTTGAGTCTTGGCGACTATGAGCGTAAAGATGCTAGGGAGTACATTGAAAACTTCATGGTAAGGAATAAGGACTAGGAAACAGTTCTCCCGCCTTATCATCCAATGTAAGTCATTGTTGGACAACCCTTTCATACATTTAAATCATTCCTTCTAGCTCATATGGAGAATAATTTGAGGTGTTTTATTTGCATCAACGGGTGCGCTGTCCTTATCGTTCTTTTCCGTGAGTCTCCCATGCTGTGTATTTCGACTCGTCCAAAAACTACGAGAAGAAGAACTACACCCACATAATGGATATTCTCGATGATGCTATCCACAACTTCAGCATGAGGGGTGGCCACCTTGAGCACAATAAACAAAGGAAGAGCAACAACAAGCAAGAACAATGGATTCTACCTCCTCCATCTAATGATGGAGTTCAAAAGAGATCACCAACAACTTCGGATGACAATTCGACACGATGATCATATCCGCAAATGGGAGGAATCCTTAGGAGAAGAACCGGATTATAAACTCAGATATGACTTCTTTCACATCCAGAGGGACATTGCAACGATCATCATGAAAGAAGTTGTCGAAGAGAAGGGGATGTTCCACCATGGCCCTATATTGCAGCTGACGTCCGAACTCGCATAGTCCTACAACGTCAAGACCTGATGTTGTTCACGAAGCTAGGGTGCATCCTCCAGGATATGGATGGATGGAACTTCCAGTGATTGACTATGCTGATGATGATGTGTTGGTTTAACTTGTACTTTCTGTAGCGATGAAACTTTGTGATCTCAATGGTCCTGCTGAACTTGCGTAACACTAGTTTGTTAGTCTGGGTACGATGACCTGCATACATCTAGTTAATTAGTTTGGGTACGATGAACCTGTGTTTATTAATTATGTTTACTATATGTTGCATCTATTTGCTAATGCTTTCTTTTTGTGTTCCTTTATTATATTATGTTGCACATTATTGTTGAATTCGCTTGATGAAGATGCATCTCTAACAAGTACATAGGTCCTTGATGGTAAAGAAGTGCTATGCCGTGTACATAGGGAGGGTTCGGGGAGTGTACGACAAGTGGCCAGAGTGTCAGGCCCAAGTCTCAAGGTTCTCGAGCAACAGCCAGAAAGGGTTCGATAGCAGAGAAGAAGCGGAAGCTAGTTACTTGAGGTTCATGCTAGCGTGAGATAGGAATCAGAACCGGCGCCTTGTGTACCGCGTAATTCCGCTGTTACTAGTATTGATAGCTCTTCACTTGTATATCATTGTTTAGCTGGATGATGATGTAGTTGCATGTATTCGAGACATGTCATAAATTGTATCGCTATTTCGAGATAATGACGAGACACATCATTTGTGTTGGATGATGATTATGATGATGACATGATTTCATGAGACTATTTGTATGTGTATGATATGATGAGACTATTGCGTGTACGCCCCCAATTCGACCATATGTTGTATGTGACGCCCCCGATTCGACCGTACATTAATCATACATGCAAATGTGTATGATCAAGATCAGGGAATCACGGGAAGATATCACAACACAACTCTAGACACAAATCAAAATAATACAAGCTTTATATTACAAGCTAGGGCCTGAAGGGCTCAAATATAAAAGCTCGATACACCAGAGTCAGCAGAAGCAACAATATCTGAGTAGAGACATAAGTTAAACAAGGATGCCTTAAGAAGGCAAACACAAAAGCAACAACGATTGAAGATGCAAGGATTGGATTGTCGAGGGGGCTTAAGTAGGCGAAGGGGGTCGCCGGGGTAGCCGCCGGATGGCTGCCACGGCATCATGCGCCATCGTCGGGGACGGGGATGAGTGCCACGACCCCCTGGTGAACAGGAGGGGGAAGGAGGCGCAGGTGGGCCGGATGGGTCAAAGCCCAGTAGGGGGAGGGGGTCTACTTTCCCTTTTGTTTCTTTTTGTTTTTCTATTCTTCTGTTTCCTCTTTTTCTGTATTTAATTAGCTACTGATTTGTATTTATTTGAGTGACCAAATGAATTTAGTTGAATGTTAAACTCAACACATAAATCAGGCACAACATTGTAGTGTTGCATAAAAGTTTCAGAGCCAAAGGAATAGTTCAAGCATTTTGGAAATTGAATAAACCAATTAATATGCCGTTGGACCACATTATATTTTCCTATGGATTAAATGGTGAGTCAATTAATGTTGGTTTCTACATGATAATTAGCTAGTGAATATATGCAACCCAATGAACATTTTTGATTTCAATTTTTGAAGAAAATAATTTGAAATGCAATTTGAATTTGAGTTTGAATAGTGATTTGGATCAAGTGATTTAGCAACAGTAAAACTGATGACCTCACATCATTAATAGGAAATTACTGTAGCTAAAATATTCGGGTGTCACAATTCTCCTCCACTACAAGAAATCTCGTCCCGAGATTTAAGGGGTGGAATAAGGGGGAAAGCTATAAGAATGGGTGTCTGAAAAGATCGGCATTTGGTAGTTATCTCAAGGAAGGAGATTTTAGAAGCACGACGAAACGTATCGAGAGTGCTATAAGGAGGCCCAACCAGTTTCAACTAGGTAGGGATCCAGCTGATGCCTAAAATAGGTGATGAATGGGTTCACAGCAATGAAGAATAATGTTGCCTCTGATACTAGAATTAAACATGGTGAGGAAGTTAGCTCGTGAATTACATACGAAGCCAAGTGAAAAGAATATTTCGGAATCAAGGGTGTACAAGAGAGTCAGGTTTCAATCCTGTGGAACAATGGGTTATGGGTCCACCATGTGGGTTAAAAGTAGAAAAGGGTGCTGACATCTTGCACGGTCATGGTAGCAAGGCATGTCAGAGGATAGCCTATCAATTATTTTGGCAACAACATTGGTACCAAGGGCGAGGGACGAAGATAACTATTTTCCTACTCGTTAAGACGAGGTGGACCAATAGGCAAAGTTCTCATCCATCGGTGGCTACCGGAATGTCATCAACAATAGTAACAAGGTCTTACTGATAGAGCTTGTACACCGAGGTGTTTACATAAGCAGGGAATTATCACTGCTCAGATATGTTAGGTTACAAGAAAGATTAAACAAAACAATGATATGAAGAAGACAAGTACTTTAACTCGTCCGAGAAATGGAATCAAAGGAGAACAGTCATGGTTGGAACCACGGTTGCAAAGGACCAATCATAGATACAAAATGAACTTATCACAAGGGGATTATTATTATAACAAGAAGCTTCCATGATAAGTTCCATATCGGGTCCATGGGCATGAACACAAAGTTTCAAGGTCGACTCCCACTTCAGCAATGCATAACCTTCCATTTACTTCTCGCCTTCGACAAAGTTGTAGAATTGATTTTTTTGAAAGAAATGCCAATAGATATAACCCGCATAATCCTTGGGTTCAAACTAATTAGGGAAGGCGTAGGTTCAACCCACTCGGGTATCTTAGGAACATATACCACAACTTTTAGGAATAAATAACTCAAGCCGTAAAGCAGAGCATGGTTGACAAAAGCAGGGGATTTACCAAAGGCATTATGTATCCGAGGAAAAGCTAACAAGGTTACTCAATATGAAGGGCACTGTCAGATAGAACCCAACAACGGATCTGGTGATCCATGAGGGATCTGATGTGAGCAACATTACTCAACCAGAAGAAGAAAGGATGCAAGGAGATCAGGTTATAGAAACAACTAACCAATTCAAAGCTCAAATGTAACCCGCATAATCCGCATAATCTTCAAGTTCAAACTAATTAGGGAAGGCGTAGGTTCAACCCACTCGGGCATCTTAGGAACATATACCACAACTTTTAGGAATAAATAACTCAAGCTCGGAAGCAGAGCAAGGTTGGCAAAAGCAGGGGATTTACCAAAGGCATTATGTATCCGAGGAAAAGCTGACAAGGTTACTCAATATGAAGGACACTGTCGGATAGAACCCAACAACGTATCTGGTGGTCCATGAGGGATCTGATGTGAGCAACAGTACTCAACCAGAAGAAGAAAGGATGATCAGGTTATAGAAACAACTAACCAATTCAAAGCTCAAATGTAATGGAATTATGATTCCCAAATTGGGGGATCAGAAGCAGAGGCTTCGTTTGAAGACAAGTAAGTTGAAAATACATAGATCGACAATCAATCAAGGTTTGATTTGTTGAACACCAGCTCATGTCCGGAGTGAAATCTGAGCCAAGGGAAGAATTTTAATTACGAATGATGATTGTAAGCATTCACAAACATATCAAATCAAATGCTCAAAATTGCAACGATAAAGGATGCTAATGAGTATTGCTAGACATATGGAAGTAACCATAATGCAAGCAGATAAGGAGGAACATGAGCAATAGGTTACTGAGTATCTTTGCAAGATCGAATAGTTTTTCATGGCATCTTGTAATAATAAGAGCAACTGGGGATGAAGGTATGAACGACAAATGTAGGTAGTTACCCATAAGGATTTATCGGTGGTAGGGATCGCAATGACGAATGGCACAAGGGTCTCGGGAAAACATTGGAGAGTATCTTCAGAATCTTTTGGTGCGCCAACCAATCATCTGGAGTGAGGGGTTCTCTGGGAGAACGTATTTACGAGAGCCTAGGGTTAGAGTTAGCAAAATCATTTAACCTGAATATAAGAGAGATCAGATTCCCAGAGTATAGATGAGGAATAAAAGATCCTAATACCACCCAATGGTGACATGGGCCCATAAGCCGCACAGCCGTACTAGTAGAAGTTTTTCAAAGACTAGACTCAACTTCGGCCAAGGATTTGGAAAGGGGGTTCCTATAGGCAGTCAGCTCTGATACCAACTTGTGACGCCCCTGATACGACCGCACACTAATCATACACACAAATGTGTACAATCAAGATCAGGGACTCATGGGAAGATATCACAACACAACTCTAGGCACAGATCAAAATAATACAAGCTTTATATTACAAGCCAGGGGTCTCGAATACAAAAGCTCAATACACAAGAGTCAGCGGAAGCAAGAATATCTGAGTACAGACACAAGTTAAACAAGGATGTCTTAAGAAGGCAAACACAAAAGCAAAAATGATCAATGAGGCTAGGCCTCCTGCCTGGGACCTCCTAACTACTCCTGGTCATTGGTGGTCTCCACATAGTAGTATCCGTCGACAGGGCCACCATCTGGTTGCAACAACCATAAAGAAGACAGAAGGGGGGAAAGGGGTAGCAAAGCAACCGTGAGTACTCATCCAAAGTACTCGCAAGCATCAGATCAGTACTAAGTATGCATTGGTACCAAATGGAAGGGTTGTATCTGTCGACTGAACTGCAGAATGCCAGAATAGGGGGAAGGTGTAGCCTATCAAAGACTAGCATCTTCAAGCAGCTCCAAGCATCTTGCGGCATGTAGAAGAGTAAAGAATAGCATTTTAATTAAACAAGCATGTTGTAACATTAACGCCCAGAGATCCTTCCTCGACTCCCTACGAGAAAGCAATCCCGGAGCCACATATCCATCACATATCTTAAGTATCCATTTCTAGTTGTAATATATCAGGATACAAGTCTGAACGTCCATTTCCGTGGACACGATATTCGATTAGATAACTTCCTTGCAGGGGTGCACCACATTTTCCAACATGCTTGATTACTCTTGCCGGACACACTTTTCTAGGTCAATGCCCGGCTTTGAAAGATCAACATGTCACAACCCTACCTAGGCTCAGCAGAGAGGTCCCTGTTGGTCAACATCCTAAGCACTCCGGGGTCTTGGGCCCATCTCCCGTTGCACTCCGGGTCGTTGCGTGTAGGTCGGGTCCAGGCTCCACCACTACAGGATGGTGCCATCCCAGCCATGCTGCAATACTGAACTGGACGTCTGACAAAGCTTCGGCTGATACTATGACGTCGAGGCCCATAACTATTCTCACATGGTGGTTAGTGTGTAAAGGCCAAAGGCCAACTCAGAACAAATACCCAAACCTTTAGGGTATTAGGAGCTCGCGAAGACGAGCGGAGACTCACGATCGATGTGACCCAGTCGCCCCGTCTCATGGAGTTACGGCAAGGTCCCAGAATGTCCGGCCGTGCCATGTAATTAACTTGTGGGTGCTCTCCGGGCCCGTCCGACTTTCACATCAACTCGCGGGTACCACTCAGGGCCGACCGACTTCAACAATGGTCTCAAGTAATGTTTAGATAACCGTGTGTCCATAACATCAAGGGGGAATCCGTGGAACCGTCCTCGATGGAATCCACTTGATGTAATCGTCAAGCTGGACTTAGGAGGAATCACCCTCGAGGTTCACACTTGAGGTGTTGCACGGTAGAGTTGTATCGTAAGTGGTGAAAGAGGAATCACCCTTGATGACCACGACCGAATAGCTAAACAACATAGTCATCATCAGGAGTGCGTTACGAGGTATCACCCTCGGCACTCGATAGTAGCGCTACAGAGTCGAGCAACAAAAGGGGCGTGATGGGATATGAGGTGTTAGGTCTGGTCGTCGATCGCGTTGATCGAGTCATCGATGATGAAGCCGGGGCAACAAGGACAAGGTGGTGGTCACTGATGGATCACTAACCAACCTATACTAGCAGTTTAGGATAAGCAGGTAGGTAACAATAGCAGGTACAAAAGCAGTTTGTGCATCATAATAGGAGCAATCAATAACAGTAGCAAAATCTAATGCAAGCAAGAGAGAGAATGGAATGGGCAATATCGGGATGATCAAAGGCGGGGCTTGCCTGGAAGCTCTACTGAAAACAGAAGAAGAGTCATCGTCGACGTAGTCGATCACAGTGGCGTCATTCTTCTTAGTGTCTACCAGAGAGAAGAGCGGGAAGAAACAGTAAATAGAAGGCGCACATATGCATCACTAAGCATAACATGGTGATACACGGTGCTAGTGGTGACCTATCATAGTGGTGCATGATACCGGCGAAGGGGGATAACATCCGGGAAAGTTTTCCCGAAGTTGGCATTTTCGGACAGATGAATTGGAGGGGGAGGGTTGCTTGTTCGCTATGCTAGGGACGTGTGACAGACGAACGGAGGGCGTATCCGGATTGTCTCGTTCTTCTAAGCAACTTTCATGTACAAAGTATTTACATCCAAGCAACACTTATTTTATATTAATTTTCAAAGTTTTATTCTGGAATTTATTCATAAATATTAAAATGAATTAAAATAATGCACTACTTTTTATACACAACAGTGGCCAGTCAGTGACATGTGGGGCGTGGGTCAAAGTCAACATTGTCAAATTGACTGGTCAACAAAGTTCAGTGGGGCCGGACTGTCATAGTCACATGGGCAACTTAAAATAATTAACTAATTTTGTCATAGACAGAACCTGAATTAGATTTATTTAAAACAATTAGTTAAACAAAGTGGCTCGCATGACATAGTCTACTAGCTGAACTAGTTAGGCAATTAGACTAATCTATCTTAGTATTAAACAGGGCCAACCCCATGTGCACATGCATGCATAGCACGGGAGGCACAGGCCATGGCCACGGTGAAAGTGCAACTAATCCCCGGGTGGTTTTGGTAATTCATAACAACATATAGCTCATTGAACTAATATCCATTCAAGATTAATGTTTCAAAAAGTTTAATGTTTTACATGGCATGGACTAGAGATGTGGACTCCTCAAAATGCTAATGACACATATTGGCAAAAGCTCAAGACTCTTCATTTTCATTTTAGTGTGATCCAAGATCACATTGAGTCCATAGGAAAAGCCAATACTATTAAAAGGGGATGAGGTGTTGTTTAATGGCTTGCTTGCTCTAAATGCTTAGTGATATGCGCCAAAAGCCCTCAACCACTTTCTCATTTCCACATGTATCCTAAACCTAAAGTCAAACTCAGCCCCACCGCTTTGATCTATCCGGCGCCACCGAGTTCACTTGACATATCCATAACCAGAAACCGTAATCAGTTCGGTCTCACCGAGATGGGATTATAAACTCTCGCTTTCCCTTTGTAACGTTTCAGTCTTACCGAGATGAGCGATCGTTCCCACCGAGTTTGCAATGCAAACTGTCTGTTTCCTTTTAGTAACGTTTTGGTCTCAACGAAATGAGCGATCAGTCCGATCGAGTTTGTTTGACCAAGTCTCTATTTGCTTACTGCTGAAATTGGTCTCACCGAGTTCATGCGATCGGTCTCACCAAGATGAAGTTTTGCCCTAAGCCTAGCGTATCGGTCTCATCGAGTTGATATTGTCGGTCCCACCAAAAACTCTAACATTCACATTTTGAACCAGATCGGTCCCACCGAGTTTCACTATTCGGTCTCACCGAGTTTGGTAATTTGTGTGTAATGGTTAGATTTTGTGTGGAAGCTATATATACCCCTCCAACCCCTTCTCCATCAGAGAGAGAGAGCCCTGAGAATGCGCCTACACTTCCACTACTAATTTTCTGAGAGAGAACCACCTACTCATGTGTTGAGCTAAGACATTCCAATCCAACCTCAAGAATCTTGATCTCTAGCCTTTCCCAAGTTGCTTTCCACTCAAATCATATTTCCACCATATCCAAATCTGTGAGAGAGAGAGAGTTGTGTCACATCCCTAGTTCTGGTATGCTCAAGGCTAGCTAGTCATGTGTGCATCATGTTTAAATTCCATTTGAATTTGAAATGAGGATTTGTGAAACCCTCAGAATCATTTCTGGAAATGACCTAGATAAAAATTGCTCCAAAAAGGTCCAAGAAAATGTTCATGTTGCTCTCTGAAAATATTGGACAGAGATAAAAATGAAACCAATATTTTTAGGAGCTCATAAGTTTTTATTTTGGGCATTTGGAATTAATGAAGTAAATATTTTCTTTGGATATATATATTTGTTATATATATAATATATGTCCAAAAATTCTTTTAATTGGTGAGGAGTTTTGGAGCAATCCAACTAGTTCCTACAAAAATTGACAGAAGTAAATAAAATGATTTAGTATTATTATTAAATCAAACAAATGTCAGAAAATAGAAAACAAAAAAACAAAATAGAGAAAAGGGATACCTACCTGTGCAGCCTGGCCCGGCCCAGCAGCCCAGCAGGCGGCCCAGCCCAACTGCCAGGAGCTTCTTCAAGCTCCTGCCAGTAGGAGTAGCTGCGTGGCCGGCATGCCGCAGCCGCGCCACCACCTCCTCCCTGCCTGCCTATCCTCCCCCTCGTCGCTCTGGATGCCCTGGACGACGCCACGCGCCGCTCCGTGTCTCTCTCACTCTCTCTCGCTCTCCCTCCTCCCCTGGTTCCCTCTCTCCCGACCGCCTGAACACGCCGTCGCCACCGCTCGCTGTTGGCGTAGCCACTGCCTCCCCCTCGCCTCTCCGACACGCACAGGAGCTCCGCCTCCTCGCTCTGAAGATCTCCGCCGAGCCACGCAAGCCGGAGCGCCCCGTGGAGCCGCCATGGTCGTCGTCTTCATTATCGGTCGCCGGAGATCGTCTTCACCGACCCGCCGACTCCAGCCCTTCCCCGAGCTCGTCGTCGACGCCGTCGAGTCCGTAGTGAGCCTCTGCTCCGTTTCCCTCTCCCCGTTCCTCCATTCTTGCACCGTAGCTCCCTTTCCCCACCACGGCCGTAGCACCTCGCCGCCGGCCATGTCCCACCGCAGCCACACCTTCGGGCACCTGCAACCGAGCACGCCACCGTGGTCATCACGTCTCCAGGAGACGAACGCGACCAACCCCGTCCCCTGCCGTGCACCGTAGCCCCTTCTCCCCTCCTCGCCGAACTCTGGCCGCCACCCAAGTGGTCGTAACCGTCGATATAGGCCATCTCCAGTGAAACGGAGGGCAACAGTGGATGCGCGCAAGCACTAGCTCCTCGGAGATGGTCTCTGCAGACCATTTGGTCGCTCGAGACGCAATCCCGCAGGCCGCCACCGCGTCTAGCCTCGCCGGCGTCGAGTCGCCGGTGGGGTTAGCCTCGGTTGACCGAGTTTGACCCTGTGTGACTAGGGTTTTACCACCTTGGGTCACTGACGCGTGGGGCCAACCCCATTAACTAAACCAGTTTAGGTTTAATTTAATTTAGGATTAGCCACAGACACTGACACTTGGGACCCACACGTCAGGCTTGACCAGTCAGCACTGTTGACTTGCTGACGCAAACATGACGCAGTGCTGACGCAGTTATTCTTTTCTGGTATTAAAACAAATCAGGAAAATTCCAAAAAATGATTTAAACTTCAAAAAATCATAGAAATTCAACCGTAGGTCAGATTGAAATAATTTATATATGAAAAATTATCTAAAAAATTCAATCTATCCATCTGTACTAGTTTCATGCATGACAAACCAACTTATACCTATTGTATAAGTGAAACACTAAAATGGCATTTATAAAGGGCTTAACTTGGAGTTGCATTTGAAACACTAAAATGGCATTTATAAAGGGCTTAACTTGGACTCCAACCAAATGAATACTAGCTACATTAGCTCAAACAACATCAAATCTACATGCCATGATCATGCATCATATTGTTGCATATGCTTGTGTATGGATTGTCGACACCGTTCCTTCTCGATAGGTCCTACTCCGGAGACTGTTCCAGAGTACATGTTTGAGGAGCAGTGCCCCTGTTAATCTACCAGGCAAGCAACCCCCCTTGTTCATTCCGATATAATCCTACTCTCTCGCTCCTGCTCTCAGTTATTGCATTAGGACAATAACGATGCAACTGCTACTTTGTGCTGTGGTAGTTGAACCCATTCCTCTGCATGACCTATCATTGCCACAGTAAATAGTTGAAACCCACTAGCATGTGTAGGAGTTGATTGAAGCCATTGTTGTGTTCCTACCATGCCATGACTGCTATTGATTAGAGTGTGTCAGGTCTGATTCATTGGGAATGAATTGGAGTGCAGTGCTACGTTCTGATGCTGAGAGTGAAGTGTGTGAACACGATTTGGTAAAGGTAGCGGTGAGAGGCTATGTAGGAGTACATGGTGGGTTGTCTCACTGGAACCATCCTTAAGCACTAAGTTCTATGTATGTTGTCCAATGACTCGATACTACCACAAATTGGGTTCCGGTAACCCGACCCCTCTCGACTTATTAACCAACTTGATCTCTGTCCAGGAGTTGCAACTAGTTTCTGGTGTTTGTAGGTAGTGCTACTTTTCTATCGAGTGGCACCCGACAGGGTGGGCTTGGGACAGACTAGGAACAGGTGGCACAGTGTACCAACTGGCACCCGGATGGTGGGCTTGGGAACCCTGCTCACATCGTTTGGGGCCGTGAGCAACACCCCGGCCGGATCTCCTTGTGGATGGAACCCGAATAGGCGATAAACCTGGACTAGAGTCTTGTGTGGTTAGTCAGGTCGTGGCCGACACCCCCGTCAGGCTTCCGTTTGAAGGTTGCCGAGATACATAACGTGTACATGGAGGTAAGTGGCGAGAGCGTGTGTGAATAAGTACACCCCTACAGGGTTAACATGATCTATTCGAATAGCCGGGTCCGCGGTTATGGACTTCTTGGATGCTTACATGGTACATAGACAACTTGAAGTGGACACTCTAAAATGCTCAAGACAAGTGTGAGTGCTATGGATGGCCTTCTCGTAGGGAGACGGGGGTGAATCCATAGTAGTGTATTGTGTGGTGATTAGTGGACTCGTGTGCGTCATATCACCTCAAAGAAGCTTCTCATAGTCGTAGAACAGGATAGCCACTGAGTCAAAGCTGGCTTGCTGCAACTGAACCCCACATTACCCTCTTGATACAAATGCATGTATGATAGGATCTGATGTAAGTTGTGCTGAGTACCTTTGTACTCATGTTGCTTTATTTATGTTTTTGCAGCGGAGACTTCGGTCTTACTAGTTTCCGTGGACTTCGACAAGTAGCTTGTACCTCAACTACGATCTTGATAGGATGTTGTAGATAGTCAGGCTCTTCAGCCTTTTTCATTTGTAGATGTCTATACTCAGACATGTAATGCTTCCGCTTGTTGCTTGTATGCTCTGAATGTTGGGTCATGTGACCCCTGTTTGCAATAAATGCTATGATGGCTCTTTGAGCCTTATCTATATGAGTTGTTGAGTTATGCTGTGATGCCATGTTGTACAACACATACTTGCATGTTATGCGTACGTGTAATGTGTATTGCTATGTGTGGGATCTGACTATCTAGTTGTTTATCCTTAGTAGCCTCTCTTACCGGGAAATGTCTCCTAGTGCTTCCACCGAGCCCTGGTAGCTTGCTACTGCTCCGGAACACTTAGGCTGGCCGGCATATGTTCTTCTTCGTTCCTGTGTCTGTACCTTCGGGGAAATGTCACATGGTGTCTACCAGAGTCCTGTTAGCCTACTATAGCCCGGATTCTCCGGAGTCCTGGTAGCCCAGTTGCTACAGCCCAGATTCACTCGCTGATGACTGACACGTTCGTTGCTGGGTCATGTATGCCTGTCCCTGTAAGTTAGTGCCACTTTGGGTTCACGACTAGCCATGTCAGCCTGGGTTCTTTGTCATATGGATGCTTGTGACACCATCATATACGTGTGCCAAAAGGCGCAAACAGTCCCGGGCATGGTAAGGCGACACCCATGGGAATACCGAGCATGAGGCCGCAAAGTGATATGAGGTGTTACATGCTAGATCGATGTGGCATAAAATCAGGGTCGTGACAGCTTTGGTATCAGAGCCTAACTGCCTGTAGGATTACCAAGCCAAACTGGTCGAAGTTGAGTCTAGAAATTCTCTAGTTATGTAAGCGAATTGATTGTGGGAAGGAACGTAAGGCTCTTTTTACTCCTTTACCTCATGGCCTTCTGATCTGAGTCATCCTATCTTTCCTATGGGGTTAAGTAGGCTTTCTCTTCCGTCTATCAGGATCACGTGTTACTACTCTGTAGTCCCATAGGATTGGTTGATCAGAGTCATACCCCAGTTTTCGAGTACTTCTGGTGTAGCCTGTTTAGTATGATCTCAGAACCTTGAGTGATGATGTTGAGTATGTTACTACCCCATTTTCGCAGGATGTCTCATTCTAAGTGTTTTACTGCCGTTATGCTGCCGGAATTGCCCTAGGAGTTTGAGAGTTACTAATTTCCTTGTCCTACATGCTATAGCCTATAGTTAATGTTGATTCCGTCTCTGGTTTCATTTCTCAGGTTGTCATCAAGTTCTGTTGTTCGTAGCCAGAACCACGGAGATAGTAGGGACGAGGATCCTCCCGACCAACCTTCGTTGGCAGAGTTCATGTTCGAGATGGAGAGAAACAAGTGTGAGTCTAACCGGCTGTTGGCACGTATCGAGGAGAACACCGCACATCAGTTCAAAGGGTCTGCGACCATTCATGACTTCATTCGCTTGCAGCCACCCACCTTTCATCATTCTATTGAGCCACTCGATGCAGATGACTAGCTCCGTAGCATCACTCATAAGTTGCATTCCGCAAACGTAGCTGAAAATGACAAGGTCACCTATGCCACATACCACCTGGAAGGTCCTGCTAGTCTTTGGTGGCAGAACTATGAGGCTATGCTTCCAGCTGGCCAGATTCCTACCTGGAGAGATTTCACTGAGGCTTTTCGTGAGCATCGCATTCCTCTGGCCCTCATTAATCACAAGAGAGAAGAGTTCTGTAGTTTCACCCAAAGTAACATGGTTGTTGATGCTTACAGTAGAGATTTTGAGAACCTCGCTCGCTATGCTACAGAAGAGGTGTCCACGGACGCCAAGAAGCAGGCTAGGTCCGGAAGGGTCTCAACCCCAAGTTGCGTCGTGGTCTCCACCTGCATCAATGTCATACATTCCAAGCTCTTGTGAACAAGGCCATTAATGCAAAGACAACTCAGCTCACTTACGAGGAGTCTCGTAAGCACACCCGTGATTTGGGATCTTCCTCCGACTCTAGCCCTCAGAAGCGCCGGATTTGGGTTCCAAACTCCGCTCTTCCTTCTGGATATACATCGAGACCATCTTATGTGGTGCCTCACCCAACTCAGTCGTATGTTCCACCCATGCCTATTGGTAGACTGCCTGTCAATGCGAGTCCATGTCCAACCTTAGGGACTTGCTTCACATGCGGGAAGCCAGGACACTATGCACGTGACTGCCCTCAAGCAAGTTATGTTCCACCCCAACCCGAGAATTCTATTGGCTGCGTTAAGCCATCAAGCAAGACGATCAGTGCCAAGCCAGCTCGCGCTAAACATGGACGTGTGCATCACGTCTCAGCTAAAGACGTTCATGATGATCCGGATGTCGTTCTTGGTACACTCCTTGTCAATTGTCATCCAGCATCGGTTCTATTTGATACTGGAGCATCTCATTCCGTCATTTCTAAAAGCTATGATAACTTGCACAACATGTCATTTTGTGATATGCCCTCTCCGCTAGTCATCCAAACTCCTGGATCCAAATGGCAAACCTCTAGTGTAAGCCATGGTAATGAAATCCTTGTTGACAGACTTGTATTCCTTGCATCACTTATAGCCCTCAAGTCTACAGATATTAACATCATCTTGGGTATGGACTGGATGAAAGCTCATTATGCCAAGATTGATTGTTACACCAGGTCTGTTCAGCTTACACACCCATCTGGCAAGATAGTCACTGTCTCCACTAGAGTTGCAAGGCGTCAGCTCTATTCTCTTAATGCCAGCCCTCTCCCAGACCTTGAAGATATCCCGGTAGTCCGTGACTTTCCGGATGCCTTTCCAGAGGAACTGCGAGGTGTTCCACCTGACAGAGATGTAGAGTTTGTCATAGATCTTATCCCAGGAACCGCTCCAATTTCTAGGAGACCTTACAAAATGGCACCTTTAGAACTAGCCAAGCTTAAGAAACAACTTGATGAGTCCTTGCAAAAGGGTTTCATCCGTCCTAGTTCTTCTCCTTGGGCTTGCCCCGTCCTCTTCGTCAAGAAGAAGGATGGTACAAACCAGATGGTTGTAGATTATCGTCCTGTTAATTTGGTCACGATAAAGAACAAGTATCCGCTGTCGTGGTTCTAAGTCTGACAGTAGAATGGGGGGTAGGTATGGAGAGGCAAGATCCTAGCTATGGAGTAGTTGTACACACGAGTGTTTTACGAGTTCAGGCCCTTCGCGGAGGAAGTAACAACCCTACGTCTCGGAGCCCGGAGGCTATCGACTGGTTTATGTGTATATGAGTTACAGGGGTGCGAACCCTTTACACTGAGGAGGGGGGTGGCTTATATAGAGTTTGCCAGACCCCTCCGACCCTCAGTTATGTAGGGTTTAAAGCACATTAAGACAGGGGGTTACTGGTAACGCCCTCATAAAATACCATGAAGACTATTAAAGCTACTTAATGATAGACCGTTGCGTGCTGAGTGACTTTAGGTCTCCTGGCCGTCGAGTGGTTAGCTTCATGGTCGAGTGGCTATCTTCATCGTCGAGTGAAGTCCCTCTTGGTCGAGTGAAGTCCCTCTTGGTCGACTGGAAGGTAGCTTCTTCTAAGGATGTCCTTGGGTATGGTACCTAGGATAGGACCATGACCCTACCCTAGGTACATGACTTCATCATTAGCCCCTGAATGGATCGAGGTTCGAGTGAGGAAGGGGTTGATAATTTTCTCCGACCTATTTCCCGTGCTCCGATGATGTCGTATCCTGGATCAGCGATTTTTCTTTTTTGGCGTTGGCATCAACTTTTCTTTCAGTCGCCTTGATCCATTCTTTTCTTCTGTCGAGTGAACTTTTGAACTTAGTGAACTGCCGAGCGACGGATCGCAGGAAATCTACCGTCTGACAGATTGATCTGCCGTTAGCGGATTTTGTGGGATCCAAATTTTGGGAAGCGCTCGAAGCGGGCGGACCGCGGTACTCGGATGGGATAAGGCATGAACGCCTCGATTTTCGCGCCACCTTTTTCGCCATGTATCACGCGTGTGCGACTGTTTCGGGATGTGATAGGACCGCCCGTGCCTACTTGTCAGCCACTCAGAAGCGTCCTTATATAAAGCGCCGGGCGAGGGTTTTTGAACAGTGCGTTCCCATTCTCCTCTCTGCCCTCTTTGCCTCCGCCCGCTGTGCCTGCTCTCGCCTCCGCTTATCCACTCCTCGCGCGCTTCACCGGCGACAATGGTGAAGGAGAAGATGGCGGCCTTGGAGTGCGCAAAGAAGGCGACGGCGACGGGGAAAGCGAAGGGGAGAGCGTCCAGTCAGGGCGGATCTTCGTCAAGGTCCCGCCTGCCAAAAGGTTGGGTCCAAGGGGATTGGATCCGTTCGACCATCACCGAGACGGATCTCAATGACCTGGCCAACGAGGGTCTGATTCCCACGGGTCAGGAAGGCTTCCATGGACCGAGTGTCAACCGCAGCCGCAGGAGGGTGAGTGCGTTCTCCTAGCCACTCATGTAGACCATGGATTCTCTCTGCCGCCGAGTGTTTTCTTCCGAGGGTTTCTGAACTTCTTTGGGGCACAACTCCACCATTTCACTCCCAATTCCATTGCCTATCTTGCTGCTTTCGTGTCCATGTGCGAGAACTTCCTGGGTTGTCGACCACACTGGGGTCTCTTTAAGCACATATTCACCTGTCGCTCACAGACGGTGAAAAAGGCGAGTCCGGATGATGAGAGGACCAAGGTTATCCAGATGTGCGGGGGTCTTGGGATTCAGATGAGGAATAAGAGTACTTTCCCGACCATGACCCTTCCTGAGTCGGTCAGAGGGTGGCAGTCGACTTGGTTCTACTGCCAAGACGAGTCAACGTCGGGGCAGTCGACTGGTCTCCCTCCGTTCTCCATGGACCGAGTGGACAAACCCTCTTCTCTGAAGGTGCTTCTTGAGGATAAAGCTCATGTAAAAATGTTGATGGAGCACGTAGTCCAACTCGTTAGGGACGGAGTGACGGGTATGGATCTTCTGGAGGTCTTCCTTAGACGGCGCATCCAACCGCTTTAGTATCGAGGCCACCCGATGTGGCTGTACTGTGGTACCGAAGACACCACTCGGGTCCATCCAGAAGCGGTCAACGACGCCACACTGGAGAGGTGGGTGGCCACAATCATAGGGAATAAGGACAACCCTCGAGGGGCTAGGAGGATCCCGCCACTCGACTGTACCTACACACGGACACGGTATGACCACTTATCTCCAATTGTAATCTTGCTTTATTCATTCTACTTCGCTGCGAATTGGTCGATTGAACCTTGTTTTGTTGTCTGACAGGCCACCACTGATTTATACTCGATGCCCAATAGAGCGCAAATGCTGACTGAGGAGGAGGAAGGAAGTGGGGGTGAAAGCCGGGAGGAGTGGGATTCGGATGCTGACGATGATGATGAGGGTGATGACTCTGGTGAGGAGGAAGAGGAGGAGGAGGAGGAGGAGGAAGTTGTACCTCCTCGCTCGGAAAGATGCTCGAATCTTGTCCATGATCCCGCGGCCGAGCGTGGTAAGGGGTTCGCAACCGTCACGCAGTCGTCCAAGCGCCCTCGGACTACTTCTCCGGTGCCGACTGAGAAAGCTCTGAAGCAATCTCGAGTGGCACCGTCGAAGTCGGCGAAGGTCTTGCCGAAGATGAAGATGGTGATCCCCACTATCTCAGGGTAATGGTGTATCTTGAGTTTGTCTGTTCCACATGAACTTATTCTTGGTCGACTCATGAGCTAATTGACTGACTTCTGGAACTCCAGCGCTGCTACTTCTGATACCTCGGCCAGAGCTGAAGACCAGGAGATGGAGGATGCTGTTACTTCGAGACCTGGTATGACCCTTGTAGTTCCGTCTTCAGTTGATTGGCTTCTTGTCTCTAATTTTGATTCTTTTTCCGCAGCTTCATCTAACATCGTTATCGACCTTCCCGATGAAGACGACGAGGAACCACCGAGGCAGAGAAGGAGCAAGAAAGCGTCTGCTGGCAAGGCGGCTCAAGGCGTGCCAGCACCCGAGACATTGGTCATAGAGGGAGACAATGTCACTCGGCCTACCGTAACATTTGCGGTGCCGTTGACGAGTGCTCATCCTTCATCGTTGAGTGCTGCTCAACCCTCACTTTTCTCAACCTACCACGTTCTAGAAGACCAAGCTAGTGCTGCTAAAGAAGCCATACGCCAAGCGGGGGTCATGACGGAGCAAGTGAAGGCAATACGAGAAGCCAGCCAGGCAGCCTATGACGCCAGTTCAGCTCTTCAGAGTAATATTCAGGTCAGTCGGTCACTGCCTGTTCTGTTAGGATATGATATCTGAAAACTCTTCTTTCTAAAATTCCTAGAGTTTGTCCTACACCCACTGGGTGTCTCGATTGAAATTCCGGGTTAGTGGGGGCACGCTGAGTGCACCCAGTGGGTGTAGTCCCCAAGGCTATGGTGGACTGCTGGAAGTCGACCATAGTCTTTATGTCTTAAGTTTTTTCCTTACTCGACTAGGTCGAATAGATTCATAGACCGGTGGGGGCACGCTGAGTGCACCCACTGGGTGTAGTCCCCGAGACTGTGGTCGACTGCTGGCAGTTGACTATAGTCTGAAGAACACCTCCCGTTTTTTTTTGTTGGTCGACTGGTTCACTCTAACTGATGAAACTTGTGGGGGGACGCTGAGTGCACCCACTGGGTGTAGTCCCCGAGACTGTGGTCGAATGTTTGTATTCGGCCGTAGTCTTAGAAACGCTATGATTTTTCCTTAGTCACTCGGAAGTGAATTGTCTTTGACAATCGTCGATTGATTCTTTGTAGAAATCCTGCGACCTTGCGGCCCATTATACTGAGTTGGAGAACAAACACATCCAGCTCGAGCTTGATCTGAAACTGACCCAAGAGAACCTAACGAAGGCGAAGGAGGAAGCTAAAGGTATGTTTGGTGATGCCTCTGACGACTGCCGTTGTTTCTCGTTTGTTTTAGAGTCTGATCTCACTGTAACTTTGCAGACAAAGTGAGGGATGCCTTGAAGAAGAAAGACCTTGACTTGGCTGAGTTGGAGAAAACGGCTTTAGAGAGGACCTAGCTCGCAGATGAAAAGTTGGCTTCAGTCACCAAGCTTGAAGAAGAGAACTCCAATCTGAAGGCTGCTCTTGATGCTGCTAACAAGGAGGTCAGTCAACTGAAAAGTGACAAATTTGCCCTGAATGACAAGGCCAGTGAGTTGGTGGGAAAGAAGAACGATCTGGAGGCTTATCTGGGTGGACTCGCCAAGAAGCTATTCCTCATGCTTGAAGGTAACCTTTTGTATCAAACAGACGTTTTAACTGTGATCAACAACTATTGTCTTGACTCGGTGGTTGTGCTTGCAGAATTTTGCCAGAACTTTGAAGAGGAGACTGGTTGACTGGAAATAAACCTGGATCCCATCAACTCTCCCGTGAAAGATGAATTCGCCATGAATGTGCTCCGGCTTGAATCTCGCGTTGCTGCTGTCGTCGAATATCTCGCAAGGCTGAAGGTCGCAACTTCTCGCATCGACACAACACTCTGGCCAAGAGAGACGCTCCAGAACGACCTCGAGTCTCTGATGACTCGGCTGAACGAGGTCCCAAGTCGAGTGCAGGAGTGGGAGAAGTCTTCTGCCAGGTGTGGCGCGGATGTTGCTCTGTCTCTGGTCCGCGTTCACTGCAAGGATGCACGAGAGGACAAGCTGGTGGCCCTTAGGGTGGCTAACACCAAGAAGCATGATTTCTGATCTTTCATGGAGACCTTCATCGCCGCTGCCACTCGGATTGCAGATGGAATCGACCTGGATGAGTTTGTTGCACCTTCCAGCCCTCCATAGGAGGGGTAAAAAACTTCTGAGCTTGATACTTTAAATTTGCCTCGGTATGCCGAGTGAATTTTGTAACCGACAAACCTTAACAGGCTTAGCGCCTGAGCACTTTCGGCTCCGTTAAGTGTTATCCGAACTTGGATTCGACGTTGAATATGTTTGCATTTGGTTTGAGGTGTCTTTTGCATGCTAAAGCGAGGCGCGCATTGCAATCGACTTGTTCCCTGATACACTTAGGCAAGCACTGGGCTGCAGCTAAGCCCCCGAGTGGGAGGTTCGCTCTCCACTCGGTAGGATTTTCATAAACTTAGGCGAGCACCGGGCTGCAGCTAAGCTTCTGAGTGGGAGGTTCGCTCTCCACTCGGTAGGATTTTCAAAAACTTAGGCGAGCACTGGGCTGCAGCTAAGCCTCCGAGTGGGAGGTTCGCTCTCCACTTGGTAGGATTTTCAAAAACTTAGGCGAGCACTGGGCTGCAGCTAAGCCTCCGAGTGGGAGGTTCGCTCTCCACTCGGTAGGATTTTCAAAAACTTAGGCGAGCACTGGGCTGCAGCTAAGCCTCCGAGTGGGAGGTTCGCTCTCCACTCGGTAGGATTTTCAAAAACTTAGGCGAGCACTGGTCTGCAGCTAAGCCTCCGAGTGGGAGGTTCGCTCTCCACTCGGTAGGATTTTCAAAGACTTAGGTGAGCACTGGGCTGCAGCTAAGCCTCCGAGTGGGAGGTTCGCAATCCACTCAGTAGGATTTTCAAAAACTTAGGCGAGCACTGGGCTGCAGCTAAGCCCCCGAGTGGGAGGTTCGCTCTCCACTCGGTAGGATTTTCAAAAACTTAGGCGAGCGCTGGGCTGCAGCTAAGCCCCCGAGTGGGAGGTTCGCTCTCCACTCGGTAGGATTTTCAAAAACTTAGGCGAGTACTTGGACTGCAGCTAAGCCTCCGAGAGGAAGGCTGGCTTACCACTTGGTAGGATTTTGTTTAACTTAGGCGAAACGGATTTCGCAGCTAAGCCTTCGAGTGGAAGGTTGACTTACCACTCGGTAGGAATTTCAAAGACTTAGGCGAGCACTGGGCTGCAGCTAAGCCTCCGAGTGGGAGGTTCGCTCTCCACTCGATAGGATTTTCAAAAACTTAGGCGAGCACTGGGCTGCAGCTAAGCTTCCGAGTGGGAGGTTCGCTCTCCACTCGGTAGGATTTTCAAAAACTTAGGCGAGCACTGGGCTGCAGCTAAGCCTCCGAGTGGGAGGTTCGCTCTCCACTTGGTAGGATTTTCAAAAACTTAGGCGAGCACTGGGCTGCAGCTAAGCCTCCGAGTGGGAGGTTCGCTCTCCACTCGGTAGGATTTTCAAAAACTTAGGCGAGCACTGGGCTGCAGCTAAGCCTCCGAGTGGGTGGTTCGCTCTCCACTCGGTAGGATTTTCAAAAACTTAGGCGAGCACTGGGCTGCAGCTAAGCCTCCGAGTGGGAGGTTCTTTCTCCACTCGGTAGGATTTTCAAAGACTTAGGTGAGCACTGGGCTGCAGCTAAGCCTCCGAGTGGGAGGTTCGCAATCCACTCAGTAGGATTTTCAAAAACTTAGGCGAGCACTGGGCTGCAGCTAAGCCCCCGAGTGGGAGGTTCGCTCTCCACTCGGTAGGATTTTCAAAAACTTAGGCGAGCGCTGGGCTGCAGCTAAGTCCCCGAGTGGGAGGTTTGCTCTACACTCGGTAGGATTTTCAAAAACTTAGGCGAGTACTTGGACTGCAGCTAAGCCTCCGAGTGGAAGGCTGGCTTACCACTCGGTAGGATTTTGTTTAACTTAGGAGAAACGGATTTCGCAGCTAAGCCTTCGAGTGGAAGGTTGGCTTACCACTCGGTAGGAATTTCAAAGACTTAGGCGAGCACTGGGCTGCAGCTAAGACTCCGAGTGGGAGGTTCGCTCTCCACTCGGTAGGATTTTCAAAAACTTAGGCGAGCACTGGGCTGCAGCTAAGCCCCCGAGTGGGAGGTTCGCTCTCCACTCGTTATGATTTTCAAAAACTTAGGCGAGCACTGGGCTGCAGCTAAGCCCCTGAGTGGGAGGTTCGCTCTCCACTCAGTAGGATTTTCAAAAACTTAGGTGAGTACTTGGACTGCAGCTAAGCCTCCGAGTGGAAGGCTAGCTTACCACTCGGTAGGATTTTATTTAACTTAGGCGAAACAGATTTCACAGCTAAGCCTTCGAGTGGAAGGCTGGCTTACCACTCGGTAGGATTTTGTTTATCTTAGGCGAAACGGATTTCGCAGCTAAGCTTTCGAGTGGAAGGCTAGCTTACCACTCGGTAGGATTTTTTTTCATAGACTTGGGCAAATCAGATTCGCAGCCAAGCCACCCGCTGGGGGATTGTTTTATGTGGACAAAAGTAATAACAATTACTGGGAAAATTAAAAACTCTTTGTCTTTGAGAAATAAGCTACAGAAGTACTTTTATTACAACTCATCCGAGTGAATACTTAAGTGTAAAAGGGGCGGAGAAGCTCCGCGTTCCAAGCTCGGGGCTCGTCGATCTGATGCTCGACAATGTAAAGACGATATGCTCCATTGTGGAGAACCTTGGTGACGATGAAGGGTCCTTCCCAAGAAGGAGCGAGCTTGTGTGGTTTATGCTGATCCACTCGGAGGACCAAATCTCCTTCCTGGAAGGCTCGACTCTTCACGTTTTTAGCGTGGAAGCGACGCAAGTCTTGTTGATAAATGGTCGATCGGATCAGAGCCATCTCTCTTTCTTCCTCTAAAAGGTCGACTGCATCCTGTCGTGCTTGTTCCGCTTCAGCTTCGGTGTAGAGTTCGACCCAAGGAGCATTGTGGAGAAGGTCACTCGGCAAGACTGCTTCAGCTCCATAGACCAAGAAGAACGGAGTTCTTCCAGTCGACCGGTTGGGCATCGTCCTTAACCCCCAAAGCACCGAGGGAAGTTCATCGACCCATGCACCAGCTGCATGCTTGAGATCACGCATCAAACGGGGTTTCAACCCTTTGAGAATCAAGCCGTTGGCTCGTTCTACCTGTCCATTCGACTATGGATGGGCGACTAAAGCATAGTCGACTCGTGTGCCTTGAGACGTGCAGACAGCTCTGAATTCTTCGGAATCGAAGTTTGACCCATTGTCAGTGATGATGTTGTGCGAGACTCCATATCTAAATATCAATTCTCTGATAAAGCTGACAGCAGTACCAGCATCGAGGTTCTTGATGGGTTTGGCCTCAATCCACTTGGTGAACTTGTCGACTGCTACCAGCACACGGTGAAACCGCTTCTGCCTGTTCTCAAAGGGCCGACCATATCCAACCCCCATACTGCAAAGGGCCAAACGAGTGTTATGGTCTTTAAAGCTGAGGCGGGCTTGTGTGACATATTGGAGTAAAATTGACATCCCTCACACTTGTCGACTATCTCCTTTGCCATTTCATTCACTCTAGGCCAATAAAAACCAGCTCGGTATGCTTTAGCCACGATGGTCCGAGAAGACGCATGATGGCCACAGGTCCCCGAGTGGATGTCGTTGAGAATCATTCGACCTTCCTCTGGTGTTATGCATTTCTGGCTGACTCCAGTCGCACTTTCTCTGTATAACTGACCTCTCATGACGGTGAAGGCTTTGGATCAGTGGACGATCTCCCGAGCCTCTTCTTCATTCTCGGGGAGTTCTTTTCTCAAAATATAGGTGATATAGGGCACTGTCCAATCGGGAGTGATGAGCAAAACTTCCATGATCAAGTCGACCACAGCTGGGACCGTGACTTCAGTCGGATTTGTGGCGCTTTTGGGCCGCGGGACTTCTTCAGTGAAAGGATCTTCTTGAACCGATGGTGTGTGAACATGCTCCAAAAACACACCACTCGGAATGGCTTCGCTCTTGGAACCTATCTTCGCCAAGTCATCGACTGCTTGATTTTTCAGTCGGGGAACGTGATGGAGTTCTAACCCTTCAAATTTCTTTTTGAGCTTCCTCACTGCATTGCAGTATCCAGTCATGGCTGGGCTTCTAACGTCCCACTCCTTCATCACCTGATTGACCACCAAATCTGAGTCGCCATAAACCATAAGGCGACGGACGCCGAGTGAAATGGCCATGCGCAACCCATACAAAAGTGCTTCATATTCTGCCTTATTGTTGGAGGAATCAAAGTGGATCTGGAGCACATATCTGAGCTTATCTCCTTGGGGAGAAACCAAAACTACCCCAGCACCAGAACCACTTAACATCTTAGAGCCATCAAAGAACATGGTCCAATGCTCCGAGTGAACTTGAGTCGGTTGCTACCGTTCAATCCACTCGGCAAGGAAATCTGCTATAGCCTGGGACTTAATGGCTTTCTTTGCCTCAAATTTGATATCAAGGGGAAGGAGTTCAATCGCCCATTTAGCCACTCGACCAGTTGCATCTCTGTTGTGCAGAATCTCTGACAATGGTGCATCGCTGACAACTGTAATGTCATGATCAGAGAAATAATGAGCAACCTTCTTCATGGTCATGTAGATCCCATATACGAGCTTCTGATAATGAGGATATCTTTGCTTCGATGGGGTCAAAACTTCAGAGAGATAATACACTGGCGCTGAACTTTGAAGGTTTTACCTTCCTCTTCCCGCTCGACCGTAAGTACTGTACTGACGACTTGTCCTGTGGCTGCAATGTAAAGCAACAGAGGCTCTTTGCTGATTGGAGCAGCAAGCACTGGCTGGGTGGAGAGCAGACCTTTTAGCTCAGCAAACGTTGCATCAGCTTCTGGAGTCCACTCGAACTTGTCTGCCTTCTTCATCAGTCGGTAAAGAGGCAATGCCTTTTCATCGAGGCGAGAGATGAATCGACTTAACGCGGCCAAGCATCCAGTAAGCTTCTGGACATCGTGCACACGCACAGGGCGTTTCATTCGGAGTATGGTGCTAACTTTTTCTGGGTTAGCATCGATTCCTCGCTCTGAAATGAGAAAACCGAGTAACTTTCCGCCAGGCACTCCGAATGTGCACTTTGATGGATTGAGCTTGATATCATATCTCCTGAGATTGGCAAATGTTTCAGCTAGGTCAGTGAACAGGTCGGAACCCTTTCGTGACTTGACCATGATATCATCCATGTATGCTTCCACATTCCGACTGATTTGAGTGAGTAAACACTTTTGAATCATTCTCATGAACGTGGCTCCGGCATTCTTGAGACCGAATGGCATGGTGATATAGCAGAAGCACCCGAATGGAGTGATGAAAGCTGTTTCGATTTCGTTAGGTCCATACAGACGGATCTGATGATACCCGGAATAGGCGTCTAAAAAAGGCAATCTCTCGCACCCCGCAGTCGAGTCGACAATTTGGTCGATGCGAGGGAGAGGAAAATGATCTTTTGGGCAGGACCGATTGATATGTTTGAAAGCAATGCACATGCGAAGTGAGTTGTCCTTCTTGGGAACCATGACGACATTGGCGAGCCACTCGGAGTGGTATATCTCTTGGATAAACTATGCTGCAGGGAGTCGTGCCACCTCCTCGCCAATGGATTTTTTCTTCTGAACGGCGGACCGTCGAAGATGTTCCTTAACAGGTTTCGCTTTTGAGTCGACTCTAAGGCGATGCTCAGCCAGTCCCCTAGGAACACCCGGCATGTCAGCTGGCTTCCATGCAAAGATGTCCCAGTTCTCACGGAGGAACTGGATGAGCGCTTCTTCCTATTTAGAGTCGAGTGTTGTGGAAATGTGGGTCGGAGCTGCGTTGGGGTTAGTCGGGTGGATATGAACTGGCTTCGTCTCCCCTGACGACTGGAACGCTGACTCTATGGCGGGCTTCTTGGCCCGCAGCAAATCACTCGGATCTGCATTTTTCTTGTATTCTTCCAGCTCTACCACTGTTATCTGGGCATCTGCAATCTTCGAGCCTTTCTGGAAACACTCTTCTGCCTTCTTCCGGCTGCCAGTGATAGTGATCACGCCCTTGGGGCCAGGCATCTTTAATTTCAGGTATACATAACATGGTCGAGCCATGAAGCGGGCATAGGATGGTCTTCCCAAAATAGCGTGGTAAGCGCTCTAGAAATCCACGACTTCAAACATCAGCTTCTCCTTGCAGAAATGCTTCGAGTCACCGAACACTACATCCATAGCTATTTGACCAAGTGACTCAACCTTCTTCCAGGGAATGACTCCGTGAAAACTCATGTTGCTAGAGCTGAGCCTGGACATCAGAATGCCCATTCCCTTGAGCATCTCTGCATACAGTATATTCAAGCCACTGCCGCCATCCATCAATACCTTCGCCAGTCGAGTGCCTTCGACGACTGGGTCGACCACCAGCGCTTGCCTCCCAGGGGTGGCGATGTGAGTGGGGTGATCGGATTGGTCGAACATAATGGGAGTTTGCGACCATTTCAGATAGCTTGGTGTCACCGGGGCGACCATATTTACCTCTCAGTTGATCACTTTCAGTCGACTTTTGCTCTCTACGTCAGCAAAAATCATCAGGGTGGAATTGACATGAGGGTACCCTCCGTCACTGTCCTCCTTGTCCTCGGCCTTGTCCGACTCCTTCTCTTTGTCCTTGGGCTGTTTTCCTTGAAACTGCTGGATTAAGAGCCGGCACTGGCGAGTGGTATGTTTCGGGTAGATGAAGTTACCCTCTTCGTCTTTCTTCGTGTGGATGTGACACGGTAGATCCATCACGTCATTTCCTTCTTTATCCTTTACCTTCTTGGGGTTCCAAGATCCTTTGGGCTTCCCTTTGAACTTGCCCTGAGTCACAGCCAGAGCCTCTCCAGGAGCAGCTGGCTCGGCCTTCCATTTCTGCTTCCGATTGGGGTTTCCTTTTTCCGACTGACTCGGCTTATACTTGCCACTCCGGAGCCTGTCCTCTTCTTCACCATTAGCGTATTTGGTGGCAATCTCCATCATTCGACTTAGGGTCATATCTCCGGTTCGACCAAACTTCAGGCTCAACTCTCTGTTCTTGACACCATCCTTGAAGGCGCAGACCGCTTGATGGTCCGACACATTCTCCACGGTATGATGCAAAGTGATCCATCTCTGGATGTAATCTCTCAATGTTTCACTCGACTTTTGTACGCAGACTTGCAGCTCCGTCAATCCGGCCGGTCGCTTGCAAGTTCCCTCGAACGTCCTGACAAACACTCGGGAAAGATCTTCCCAGGTGTAAATGCTGCTAGGAGCTAATTGATTCAACCACGCCTTGGCCGAACCCTCTAGCATGAGTGGAAAATGGTTCATGGCCACCTCATCATTACCACCACCAATCTGTACCGCCACTCGGTAGTCTTCAAGCCAAGTTTCAGGCTTGGACTCTCCGGTGAACTTACTTACCCCAGTCGCCAACCTGAAGTTGGGGGGTATCACTGCGGCTCTGATGGCTCTGCTAAAGCATTCTGGACCTGAAACATGGACTCGGCTGCTAGTGGGCACATCTCTGTCATGGCCACCTCTATGAGCTCTGTTCCGATCGACCAAACCTTGCACGATGATGGATCTCGCGTCAAAGCCTGGTTCTCTGGGGTCGACCGGAGCTCTCCGCCCAACACTGAGCTGGCGCCTGTCATCTTGCTGCCGATGGGCGTTAGACCCACTTCTCGGGGAGGAGTGGGCACTCGACGCCTATCATCACGATCAAATCGGTCATCATAGTGGTCCCGCCGGCCTTCACGTCCCACGCGCCTCGGAGGTGACCTTGGGCTGTGAGCCGACTGAACAGTATTCACAGCGACGGATCGACTGTGAATCCTGTTGCGCGACTGCGACACAACTGAATTCTGATCGCCTGCTGCCCGGAGCAAATCCCTGATCTGCATCAAGCCTCTTCCAGCCTCCGACTGAGAGGGCTGAATTGACTCTGCTATACGGGTTGCGGCTGCTAAATTCTGAATCGGGGTTCGATATACCTGAGTCGGTTGCTGAAAGAGCTGACGTCGGCTGGAGTTAGGTACTCGTTGACGCGCACGCTCGTCGAGTGCTCGCTGGAGGTTCTCCAGTCGAGTGCGTTCAGCCAAGTTGGCCAAACGCGCTTCTTATAAAGCTCGAGCCTCAGGAGTTTCTCCTGCGATGGGAGTATGCAGGGCATCCATGTTTCGGCGACGAAGATCTTCTCTTTGCTGAGAAGTGAGTGGCTCGGGCTGATATTCTTCGTGGGCCCGAGCGGGATCGGCTCCGTCGTCCATCCCGTTGATGCGGGGGAAACTGGGAGGGCTACGAGGCCCGTTGACCATCAGGACCTCCGCCGCTGGATCACTGCTGTCGCACTCGGATGCAGTCTCTACGGAGCCAGTCGACAGATCGAACAGGCCGTAGAGAGATTCGTCGGGCTCAATTGCCGCGACTTGGGTGGTGGCCGATTGGCGAGCCACCGCGTGTCTCACCCATCGTTGAAGTCTCGACCGACCGGAGCGCTTGCACTGGCGGGAGATGGGGATGGAGGACGGCGCAGGAGTCGACCGGTATGGGGTCGACGGCTGCCGCAGCAAGACGCCGCGGACACACGCCCGAAAGTGCGTCGCCCCGCGGACGGGGAGCGCGTCGATGTCGAGTGGTGCCTCCTGGAGCCAAGCGGAGTCGTCGGCGATGAAAGCGAGCGCACCAAGACAGATCTCGTGGCCCTCGACCAGAGCTCCGCAAGAAACCATGATGAAAGCAATCGGACAAATTGTAACTTCTCCAAAAAGTCGCTAAGACACCTGCCCCATGGTGGGCGCCAATTGTCGTGGTTCTAAGTCTGACAGTAGAATGGGGGGTAGGTATGGAGAGGCAAGATCCTAGCTATGGAGTAGTTGTACACACGAGTGTTTTACGAGTTCAGGCCCTTCGCAGAGGAAGTAACAGCCCTACGTCTCGGAGCCCGGAGGCTGTCGACTGGTTTATGTGTATATGAGTTACAGGGGTGTGAACCCTTTACACTGAGGAGGGGGGTGGCTTATATAGAGTTCACCAGACCCCTCCGACCCTCAGTTATGTAGGGTTTAAAGTACATTAAGACAGGGGGTTACTGGTAACGCCCTCATAAAATACCATGAAGACTATTAAAGCTACTTAATGACAGACCGTTGCGTGCTGAGTGACTTTAGGTCTCCTGGCCGTCGAGTGGTTAGCTTCATGGTCGAGTGGCTATCTTCATCGTCGAGTGAAGTCCCTCTTGGTCGAGTGAAGTCCCTCTTGGTCGACTGGAAGGTAGCTTCTTCTAAGGATGTCCTTGGGTATGGTACCTAGGATAGGACCATGACCCTACCCTAGGTACATGACTTCATCATCCGCTCCCCAGGATCAACGACCTGTATGATCAGCTCGCTGGATCCTCAGTCTTCTCCAAGATGGATTTGAGGTTAGGCTACCACTAAATCAAGATCAGAAATGGGGACATTCCTAAGACGGCTTGTGTCACTCGTTATGGTTAGTACGAGTACACCGTCATGTCCTTCGGTCTAACCAACGCCCCAGCTACCTTCTCCTGCTTGATGAACTCGATCTTCATGGAGTACCTAGATAAATTCGTTGTGGTTTACCTTGATGATATTCTTATTTACTCGAAGAACAAGGAAGAGCACGCCGAACATCTTAGACTCGTGTTAGAAAAACTCAGAGAGCACCGCCTTTATGCCAAGTTCTCCAAGTGTGAATTTTGGTTGCCAGAAGTGACCTATCTGGGCCACGTGATCTCTGGTAAGGGCATTGCTGTCAATCCCGAGAGAGTTAAGGCCGTTCTCAATTGGACTCCACCTGAAACAGTTAAACAAGTTCGGAGTTTCCTTGGTCTAGCCAGCTATTGCTGCCGCTTTGTTGAAAACTTCTCCAAAGTAGCCAAACCCCTTACGAAACTTCTCAAGAAGGATAAAAAGTTTGAGTGGTCCCCACAATGTGAGTACAGTTTTCAGGAACTGAAAAGACGCCTGATTTCTGCTCCCATACTTGTGCCACCGGATTTCACTAAAGACTTTGTTATCTACTACGATGCCTCACGACAGGGACTAGGTTGCATTCTCATGCAGGATCATCATGTGATTGCCTATGCATCTCGACAGTTGCATCCACATGAGGATAATTATCCTACACATGACCTAGAGCTTGCAGCCATAGTCTATGCACTCAAGACCTGGCGACATTACCTTCTTTGTAAACATTGCGAGATCTACACCGATCACCAGAGTCGCAAGTATATCTTCACACAACCAGATCTGAACCTTAGGCAAAGATGTTGGTTGGAAGTGATCCCAGATTATGATCTAGGGATTACTTACACTCCAGGCAAAGCCAATGTCATGGCTAATGCGCTAGGTCGTAAATCCTATTGCAACAATCTCATGTTGCAGCAGGGCCAACCACTTATCCATGAGGAATTTTGTAAGCTTAACCTTAACATTGCTCCTCACGGATTCCTTTCTACCTTGGTGGCGAAACGTACCCTTGTGGATCATATCACAGAAGCCCAGAAGCATGATACGGGGATTACCCGGATCAAGAGAAACATTGCCAAGGGTATTGCTGGTAGTTTCTCTATAGATGATCGAGGTGTTGTCCTCTTTGAGAATCGCTTGGTGGTTCCCAAGAATCAACATCTGTGACAATTGATTCTTAAGGAGGCGCATGAATATCCTCTCACAATTCATCCCAGTAGTACCAAGATGTATCAGGACCTACGCCACAGGTTCTGGTGGACTAGGATGAAGAGAGAAATCACTCAGTTCATTGCTAACTGTGATGTTTGTCGTCGTGTTAAGGCAGAGCATCAAAGGCCTGCTGGCACCCTTTAGCCTTTAGCTACTCCTGAGTGGAAATGGGATAAAGCTGGTATGGATTTCATCATCGGCTTTCCCAGGACCAAGAGAGGGAATAATGCTATCTCCATAGTCGTTGATCGTTTTTCCAAAGTGGCTCACTTCCTTCCTGTTCGAGAGAGTATCACTGCTAGCCAGGTCGCTGACTTATACATTTCTCGAAGGGCCATTTGCATTTCTGTGCCTAACTCGAACCACCTAATCAGATCTACCCCCAATTCCAAAGCCTGCTCAAAAATGCCCCTCCGCGGTCATGTGCTCTTATAGAAATGCCCCTCCGAGTCGTTTCCATCCAGTCAAGGCTGTTTGATCGCTAACGTGCCGTTTCTTTGACATTTCTTCCCCTCCTTCCTTCCAACTAACTAGTTCACTCTCTCTCCCCTCTTTCTTCTACCTCGCGACGACAGGGGCATTTTTGAGCAAGAACTAGATCGGGTGTTTCCACCGCTGTCAAAGAGAGAGGGGCAGGTCGGGCACGGCGTGGTGAGCGATGGGTACGTCAAGCACGGCGGGCATGTCTTCTACGACCTCATCGGTGGCCGCCAATGTAAGTTTTAGGGTCGATTTGGGCGATATTGCAGAATTAGGGTTCATCAATTTGGGTTGCCCTTTGCTGATAGGTTGATGGTGTCGGGATAGTTCAGTTTCAATCGGAGTTCTACATCCCCGATCTGACATTTTGTGGCCTTGAGGTTCGGTCGTCGCGGCGGTGCCCTGGCCACGGGCTTATTCCTGCTCGTCGCGTCGCGTGGGGAGGATCAAGTTCCGGCAGAAGGTTTCTCGGCTGCCCTCTTGATGTAAGTGTTTTTGCTTTTGAATGCTTGACTTGATTCTGCTCTTTCTCCTCTTTCTAATTCGATCCTTGATTTTGCAGCTTCCTAATGAATGTGACTGGGTTGTCTGGATTGACCCGCCATCGACCGAACGTGTTGGTAGTGCATTTGAGGAGCTTCATGCAGGATTGGAGAAGAGCTAGCTAAAAGCTCATTATTTAGAGAGGAGGGTGATGTATCTAACCAAGAAGAACAAGAAACTGAAGCTGAAGA
Source organism: Triticum aestivum (assembly GCF_018294505.1). Taxonomy (NCBI): domain Eukaryota; kingdom Viridiplantae; phylum Streptophyta; class Magnoliopsida; order Poales; family Poaceae; genus Triticum; species Triticum aestivum. Next base: position 586,366,244 of record NC_057813.1, on the reverse strand, counting down.
TGAAGAAGAGGAACGAGGTTATGCAAGCCTGGGGATTTATCATAGTTCTTGGTATTAGCATGTTGGCCACATTTGTTTCTGGGTGGTCTAATAATCCATACTAAATGGATTTCTGTTTGTAGTGTATGCTTTGATGGATCTTAGTTTGGGAATGTATTATCCCAGAACAATGTTGTGATTTGGGAATGATGTGATATTTCTATTTGGAAATGACTGAAGAATCTTGCTTGGTATTTTGAAAGTAGCAGCTCAAATGAAACTAGTAGCTGACCAAATGATCTGTTGTGTCAAAAGTAGCAGCTCACAAAAATTTTAAAAGTAGGAGCTCACAAGATAGCATCTCACTAATAGCATAAGTTGATAATAGCATTGCACATTCAAGATAGCATCTGACAAGTTTAGCATTACATAAGTTCATAATTTCAGCATCACACTTAAGATAATAGCTAACAAGTTCACAAATAGTTCTTAAACAACAAAAACAACACACTTAACATAGCAGCTAACAAGTTCACAGATCTTTCATCTTCTTGCTCCTGGTGTTGCAAGCAGGGTTAGTTAAGAGCCTTGAACTCCTTGTGGTGACAGTTTTGCTCATTTCTTTGCTTAGCTGGTTGCTTCCAGTTACAGATCCTACTGTAGGATCTGGTGCATACTTGAGCCTCTTCTTGGCTGGTGACATTCCTTTGTTAGCTGCCTTTTTGTAGTTCTTTCTTGGGCTACAACTGAAATGAGAACATTAAATGTAGTAAAAAAGAGAGAACATTAAATGATCCAAAAATTGAAATGAGAACATCTGTAGCAATTGCACCTTACAGCTGATGACACTGTTGGTGCATCTGTAGAAATGGCAACATCAAGTTCAACCTCTTTAGCATTTTCAGCATCAGTTTCCACCTCTATAGCATTTTCAACACCAGTTTCCACCTTTGTAGCATTTTCAGCATCAGTTTTAGCATCTAAAGGTTCATCTGCTGCATTTTCAGCCCCCATTGCTCTTCTTCCCCGAAAGCCGGGTCAATGGATTCCTTGCAGTGAGTGGCACGATGCCCAAGCCTCCCACACCTGCCACATTTCTTTCTCCTTCCTCCAAGTCCTTTTCCCTCAGATTTTGCCCTAATTCTTGTCTTCCTAGGTCTACCAGGGGCCCTGTTTTGCAATGGAGCAGACAATTTAAACCCAGGGTCCACCACATCCCACTGTTGTTTGCCCTCCATTGCAGGCAAATTTTCAGCTTGTACTGTACACTTCAGCTTGTACTGTACACTTCAGTTTGTACTGTACCACATCCCACTGTTCAGTTTGTACTGTACTCCAATACTCTTCTAAAGCACTCTTTCTGTCTACTCTTCCCATTCAGTTTGTACTGTACAGTGTGTTTATCAATGCTAACTACACTGCCAGGAGATGCTTTCTCCACTTCTACCTTGAAGGTATACAATAACTGAAAAGAGTCAACCCACTTACCATTGATATTGTCAAGTGCCATTTTCTTCCTATAGAATACTCTCATATATGGAACTGCCAGGCCATACTTCTTCTTCAATTTTTTCTGCAATTCTGTTGGTCCCACTTTTGAATCCTCTAAAATCCAGGTCTTCACAGCATCAGCAACCCATCTAGTCTTAGCTGACCTCAATCTTTTCCTCCTGTTCATACTAGGACATGTATGAGCAGCCTTGTTCACTTTAACCTGCATTCATGATAGTTCAGAAACATGTCAGAACATATGTGCTGCAACAAAAAAACAAAATACAATATCAATGATGCTAACTACAATGCAGTGTTAGTTGCTATATTTAATACCTGAAACAGTGTGCTGTGTCTCATTAAGGAGGCATGCATCCTCCATTGACACCTCTTATAAGCACAATGCACTGTCAACCTAGTACTGTCACTCTTTTCTATCACAAATTCACTTTGAGTCTCTATTAACAAGGTTGCAAGGGCATTTCTACAGTCTAAAGCACTAGAAAATATTGTTCCCTCTTTCAAAGAAGGATCATCTCTATTGTATTGCACATCTGGTCTTTCCTCATCAGATGTTTTAGAGTACCCCATGTCATTGTCCTCCTCTTTCTCATCTTCACCTGCCTCACCAAACATGCCTTCAGGGGGTGGAACATAATCTTCCCCCTCATCATCTTTCTCCTTGCCCTTCTTCCTTGTTACAAACTGTGGAAACAACCTTTCATCCTCATCATCACTTGGCCAATCATCTGGTAGTCCCTCTTCAGTGTATGGGTCACCTGAATCTTTATTATTAGAGGGACCTACATGCCTAGGAACTTCTACAGTAGGTGTTCCTGGTGCTTGCATGGAACTGCTGCCTCCACTATGAGCTGTTGTTTTTCTGCCCCTTGATTGGCTAGTTCTACCTTAAACTGTAGACCTAGACTGAGATCTTGTTCCTCTGCTCTCTGGCTCTCCTCTCTCCCTTTGTATGACACTGATTTGTAGTTTAGCAGGGAAATAATCATGTATTGCAAACATGATACCAAGCTCATCATCACACTGGACAGGGCCCATGCTGATTTGTCAATGTCCTAGTACCTGAATTCCACTGCATCATATAGACCCCATGGATATTTAGAGGATATGGCAGATCTAAACTGATTGAAAGTCCACTGATTGTCAGCAACAAAAGGAAAAGAGAATCCTGTGTTGGATGCTTTTGTCCCAGCACTAGCTAGAAGTGTGGTTTCCATTCTACAATCCATCCCAAGTGCTCTATCGGGGTCCATCCTACGATGACCATGAAAAACAGAGACAGATCCCAACGCCATGAGCACTATGAACTAGGTCAAGAAATTAAACTACAAGAACAAATCGAACTACAAACGACATGAGACTGCAGCAGATTACAAGAGATACTTACCCCGCCGAAGCATTCTTCTGTTGCTGCAGTGTGCTCCCTGGTTCGTCGCCGCCGCAACTGCTGTCCCCATCCATCCCATCGCCTGTGTCTCCTTCACACCATAGCAGAGTGCGGCACGGAGTCAAATCTGAAGCTCCACCATGGTCGCCATCAGTAGATCGAGCCTTAGGAGTTGGGATCGACCGGATCGAGCGAGCTAGGGTTAGGGTTATGGCGGGAGGCGATTTGGGGGAGAAAGAGAGAGCGTGCGGCTCGGGCGAGAGAATGAGAGGGGGAGATAGTGAACCGGTGACTTGGGCCCAGGTGTAAGGACGAAGGGGCAAAAATGTCAAAGAAACGTCCGCTTACCAGTCAAACAGCCTTGGACGGAAACGTCACGGAAGGGCAATTCTGTAAGGGAACATGACGGCGGAGGGGCATTTTTGAGCAGGCTTTCGAATTAGGGGCAAATGTGAGTAGTGGGTTCGAGTTAGGTACACAGATGTAAAAGACCCTTTCTCGAATAGTGTCACTTCATGGTGTTCCACTAGAGATCAATTCAGACCGTGGTAGTATTTTCACTTCTCATTTCTTCAGTACCGCTTTCCAAACTGCCATGGGAACCCATCTTTCCTTCAGTACCGCTTTCCACCCTTAGTCGAGTGGTCAGGTGAAAAGGGTCAATCAAGTTCTCGAAGACATGCTTAGATCTTGCGTTATCTCATTCGGTATGGATTGGGAGAAATGTCTTCCTTTTGCCGAGTTTGCTTATAACAATAGCTATCAATCCAGCCTCAACAAAGCTCCTTTTGAGATTCTCTATGGACGAAGATGTCGAACACCTTTGAACTGGTCAGAAACTGGTGAAAGACAATTCTTTGGACCGGACATGATCCAGGAGGCAGAAGAGCAAGTTCGCGTCATTCATGAGAATTTGAAAACAGCCCAGTCTTGTCAAAAGAGCCAGTATGATCGTCATCATAAGGATATGACTTATGAAGTTGGCGACAAAGCTTACCTTCGGGTTACTTCTTTGAAGGGTACCCATCGTTTTGGTATCAAGGGCAAGTTGGCTCCTCGTTACATTGGTCCCTTTCGCATTCTTGCTAAACGAGGAGAGGTTGCCTACCAGTTGGAACTACCCCCACATCTTTCCAGAGTGCATGATGTCTTCCATGTCTTTCAACTCAGGTGTTGCTTCTCGGATTCTATCCGCGGAGTGGACCATGAAACGCTTGATCTCCAAGATAACCTCACATATCGAGAGTACCCTGTTCGCATTCTTGATCAAGCAAAGTATGTCACCCGATGTTAGAACATCAATTTTCTCAAGGTTCAGTGGTCTAATCATTTTGAGAGAGAAGCTACTTGGGAGCGAGAAGATCGTCTTCGAATGGAGTACCCCGCTTTCTTTCCGTCGACCCTTGAATCTCGGGACGAGATTCTTTCAAGTGGGGGCGAGTTGTCACATCCCTAGTTCTAGTATGCTCAAGGCTAGCTAGTCATGTGTGTATCATGTTTAAATTCCATTTGAATTTGAAATGAGGATTTGTGAAACCCTCAGAATCATTTCTGGAAATGACCTAGATAAAAATTGCTCCAAAAAGGTCCAAGAAAATGTTCATGTTGCTCTCTGAAAATATTGGACAGAGATAAAAATCAAACCAATATTTTTAGGAGCTCATAAGTTTTTATTTTGGGCATTTGGAATTAATGCAGTAAATATTTGCTTTGGATATATATTTGTTATATATATAATATATGTCAAAACATTCTGTTAATTGGTCAGGGTTTTGGAGCAATCCAACTAGTTCCTACAAAAATTGACAGAAGTAAATAAAATGATATACTATTATTATTAAATCAAACAAATGTCAGAAAATAGAAAACAAAAACACAAAATAGAGAAAGGGGAAACCTATCTGTGCAGCCTGGCCCGGCCCAACAGCCCAGGAGGCGGCCCAGCCCAACTGCCAGGAGCTTCTTCAAGCTCCTGCCGGTAGGAGCAGCTGCGTGGCCGGCATGCCGCAGGCGCGCCACCACCTCCTCCCTGCCTTCCTGTCCTCCCCCTCGTCGATCTGGATGTCCCGGACGATGCTACGCACCGCCACGCATCTCACTCACTCTCTCCCGCTCTCCCTCCTCCCCTGGTTCTCTCTCTCCTGACTGCCCAACGCGTCGTTGCCACCGCTCGCAGTTGGCGTAGCCACTGCCTCCCCCTCGCCTCTCCTACACGCGCAGGAGCTCCACCTCCTCGCTCTGAAGCTCTCCGCCGAGCCACGCAAGCCGGAGCGCCCCATGGAGGCGTCACCGCAGTCATATTCATCATCGGTCACCAGAGATTGTCTTCGTCGCCTCGCCGACTCCAGCCCTTCCCCGATCTCGCCGTCGACGCCGTCGAGTCCGCAGTGAGCCTCATGTAACGCCCCAGATCCAATGCGTCAGGTGTCTGCCAGTTATTCGCTGTTGTTTCCATGTCATTTCCTTGCGTGTTGCATTTTTCCATGTCATCATGTGCATCTCATTTTGCATACGTGTTCATTTCATGCATCCGAGCATTTTCCCCGTTGTCTGTTTTGCAATCCGGCACTCCTATGTCCTCTGGCGTACCCCTTTTGTCTCCTATTGTGAGCGGGTGTTAAACTTTCTCGCAATGGCCCAAGGTTTACCAAGCGGCCTTGGTATAGCACCGGTAGACCGCCTGTCAAGTTTCGTGCCATTTGGAGGTCGTTTGATACTCCAACGGTTAACCGAGTAACCGTAAAAGCCCTCTTTGTGTTGCAGCCCAACACCCCTCCAAACTGCCCCAGAACCCATCCTAACCCCCTCCATTCTGTCCACCCTTCGATCACGATCGTGTGGGCGAAAACCGTGCCTCATTTGGACTCTCCTAGCTCCTAGAATCTATAAATATGTGCCTCCCCCGTCCAAATCGCAGATGAAACCCTAAATCCTCCCTCCGCGCCGCCGGACATGTCCGCCGACGGCCGGACACGTCTAGCCTCCACCTCACCCCGACGAATCGGGCGTCGCCACGTCACCCCGCCACCGCTCTCCGCCAATCGCTCGCCGCCACGGGGGCGCCTGCCGCCCCGCGCCTCCTGCCAGCCCGCGAGCCCAGGGCAGGCCTGCCAGGGCCCGCGCGCGCCGCCCGCGCCTCACCCGTGCCCCGCCGCTCCGCCCACCGGCAACCCCGCCGCCCGCCGCCCGCCACCGCTCGTCCCCGACTCCTGCGCCGCCCGCGCCCTCCGCCGTCCACCGCCTGCCCCGCCAGACCTCGCCTTGCCTCCATCCGCCCTCCGCCGCCAGTGCGCCGCGCCGTCCGCGGTCTCCCATGGCCGCCCCAACCGGAGCTCGCCGGTGCGACGCCTCCCACCATCGGCCGGCCACTCGCCCGCACCGCCAACCCCCTTCGACCCCGACCTCCAGCCGCCGTCCTCTCCTTCTCCGGCGTGTTCTCCGGTGGACCCCGGCCGCATCGGTCCGCGTGCCCGAAGAACCCTAGATCCAGATCCAGCAGGTTGACCCAGTTTTTCTTCTAAGTCCTAAAATATTTGCATTTTCATGCTCTATTCAACGCATCATTACTCCATGCATACTGCTCCGTTTCATGCGCATGATACATCGAAATGTTCGTTGTGAGATGCTCTACATTTCATTCCATTGTGCCATGCTTGTTTGAGATCATATTGATGCCCGAATCATCGTTGCAAGATTGCTATATGATGTTATTTTGCTGAAACTGTTATAACTTGATGATTTGTCTTCTTCGTTGCATTTTGTGTGTGCATCCTATGAGCATGCGCTCTAGATGTGTTTTGAACTACATCATGCCATATTTACAGAGGTGCCATCTATGTATTTTTGTGAGTTGTTTAGTGAGTGCATCAAGCTTGTTAAGTAGGATACTTGATGTTGCTGTTTTGCATGTCTGAATCTGTTATTTTGTGATGCTATATAAACCTGCTGCTACTAGTCATCCTATACATAATATTGAGATGTTCACTAAGGATGTTTCATTATACATGTCATGCTCTATCCATCCATTCCCCTGGTTGCATTTATAGCCTGCTGTAGCCTATTCTAATCTTGCTCTCAAATTACTAAATAATGTTGCTGTTAGCCGGTCAACATTAAGTTCAGAATTGCCATGTGTTTTGCTAGTGATCCGTGCACCCTATGAACTTTATCTTGCCATGCTAAACATGTCTTATTACTGTTGGTCACCTTGCCATGCCATGTATTGCTCTGTGGTGAGTGGTACAAGCTCACCAACATGCCTACTTATCGTTGTTCCTGCCATTTTTGAACTGTCATATAACTTGTCATGTTTACATGGGTGCCATCATATCTTCTGATCCTTTTTGGCTCATGGTCATTAAGTTACTTTTGTTCTATGCAATTAGTAGGTTCATTCCATGCCTTTTTTTGCCATGATAAGTTCCTGTAACATGTTGTTTGATAGCTATAAACATTGCAACCTGATGTTATTTCTGCGAAGTCTGAAACTGTTATTATTTGCAATCTTGCCATGTGTTTTTGAGCATGTTCTTGTGATTTCTGGAGATAGCTCAGTGTTCATGTTTTGTTATGAATTACCAGTACATCATGTCCGTGCCTTTTGTTCTCATGTTGGGGTGCTGTAGCATGTTTTTTGATGCTTGCAAGATGCCTAGTTGCTGTTTTGGACAAATTGTTGCTATAACTTGTATAGAGTGTATGTGTTGAACCGTTGCTCCGTTTTGAGTGTGTTCTATATGAAACTTGCTTGATTTTGCATGTAGCTTCATATTATCATGTTGCATCCTTGTTTGAGGTGTTTGCTTGATGTTTGTATGCATTTTGCATCAATGCCATGTTTAACTTGTTTTGCTCATATCTTCTAGGCCGTAGCTCCGAATTAAATGAACTTTATATGAACTTGACTAGAATCTCGTGTAGATCATCTTGGTGCATCTTAACTTGCTGTTTAACAACTTGAACATAAGGTTTATTCAGATCTGAACCAATTTTGAAATTTGCATATGAGGACCTACCGAAATTGTTATATGTTGTTCCCGGCCTCATTTAAACTTGCCTTGTTGTGTTGTTCTTGTTTGCATCATCTCTTGCCATGAGTAGCTTCATGTAGTCTTTTCTTGCATCATGCTTGTTGTGCATCATGTCATGTATATGTGGGGATGCAAGTGGCAAATAAATGGCGTCCGCAATCCCGTTTAGTTAGTTTTTGCTAGCTTCATAATTCATTTTCCTCAAACAAATAATTTTTTTGAACTATCATATCATAAGTGGACTTTAAACGGGACCCAGTTGACATCCCTATGTATATGTGTGGTGTGTTTACTATGTTGTGTGATGCATCTCGATAGTTCCTGTTTCGTTGCGATCGTGAGGATTGGTTCGTTTATGCTTGGTTCGTCTTCATAGCTTCATCTTCTTCATGGACTCGTTCTTCTTCCTTGCAGGATTTCAGGCAAGATGAACGCTACCCTAGATCTCACTACTATCATTGCTATGCTAGTTGCTTCGTTCTATCGCTATGCTGCGCTACCTATCAACTGTTTATCGAGCCTCCCAATTGCCATGTCAGCCTCTAACCTTTTCACCCTTCCTAGCAAACCGTTGTTTGGCTATGTTACCGCTTTTGCTCAGCCCCTCTTATAGCGTTGCTAGTTGCAGGTGAAGTTGAAGATTACTCCATGACGGACATGATTATGTCGGGATATTACAATATCTCTTATTTAATTAATGCATCTATATACTTGGTAAAGGGTGGAAGACTCGGCCTTATGCCTGGTGTTTTGTTCCACTCTTGCCGCACTAGTTTCCGTCATACCAGTGTTATGTTCCCGGATTTTGCGTTCCTTACGCGGTTGGGTGATTTATGGGACCCCCTTGACAGTTCGCTTTGAATAAAACTCCTCCAGCAAGGCCCAACCTTGGTTTTACCATTTGCCTCACCACCACCTATACCCTTCCCTTTGGTCGGCCAACCGCATATTTATTTTAGTCCCCTTGGGCCAGTGCTTCTCTAAGTGCTGGTCCGAGCCGAGTTGCTTGAGGGGCCACCTCGGGGAAACTTGAGGGCTGGTTTTACTCGTAGCTAGTCTCATCTAGTGTTGCCCTGAGAACGAGATATGTGCAGCTCCTATCGGGATTTTTGGCGCATTGGGCGACTTTGCTGGTCTTGTTTTACCATTGTCGTAATGTCTTGTAAACCGGGATTCCGAGTCTGACCGGGTCTTACTGGGAGAAGGTATATCCTTCGTTGATCGCGAGAGCTTATCATGGGCTAAGTTGGGACACCCCTGCAGGGTATCAACTTTCGAAAGCCATGCCCGCGGTTCTGCCGCAGATGGGAATTTGTTAATGTCCGGTTGTAGATAACTTGACACCAAATACGAAGTAAAACGAATCAACCGTGTGTGTAGCCATGATGGTCTCTTTTCGGCGGAATCCGGGAAGTGAACACGGTTTTGGGTTATCTTTGACGTAAGTAGGAGTTCAGGATCACTTCTTGATCATTGCTAGCTTCACGACCGTTCCGCTTGCTCTCTTCTCGCTCTTATTTGCGTATGTTAGCCACCATATCATGCTTAGTAGCTGCTGCAACCTCACCACTTTACCCCCTTCCTTACCCCCTTTAAGATTTGCTAGTCTTGATACCCATGGTAATGGGATTGCTGATTCCTCGTGGATCACAGATTACTACAACAACAGTTGTAGGTACAGGTTATGCGATGATCTTGATGCGAGGACGATGTTTGCTTGTTTTGGAGTTCTTCTTCTGCTTCTTCTTCGATCAGGGGTTAGGTTCCAGGTCGGCAGCCTGGGCTAGCAGGGTGGATGTCCTTTGAGTTTCTGTTTGTGTCTCATCCGTAGTCGGATGGTGATCTTATGTAAGATGATGTTGTATTCGTGTGGCATTGTATTCCTTATGTATGTATCCCCATCTATTATGTAATGTTGATGTAATGATATCCACCTTGCAAAAGCATTTCAATATGCGGTTCTATCCTTGGTGGGACCTTCGAGTCTCTTTAGGATAGTATCGCATATTAGGCGTGACAAGTTGGTATCAGAGCCTCGACCAACCCTAGGAGCCCCTTGATTGATCGTGTAGTTTGGCCATTGTCGAGTCTAGACGAAAACTAATTTCGGAGTCTAGTTATATCGGAGAGCAGTAATTCTTTTTACTCCTCAGCCCCTTCATCGCTCTGGTGAGAAATCTTGACGTAGGTCTTTTGAATTACTTCTCTTCCCCTTCAAATTTTTTCTTTAGGTTCACACAGTTGGTTTTCTGATCGTAGGTTGTCAGCTCTTTTCATCCGGTGCATTTCTCGTCAAGTCGACTCGAGCCTCTTCATCTTTGCCAAGATCAATCCTCAGTTGACTTCTTTTCCCACCCACCCACCCTTTCTCATCTCGGAGTCCGAGTCCGTAATCGAGTATCCATCCTACTCGTGAGAATTCTTTTCTTTCTTTCCTCAATGATTTCAACCGGTGTTTTCTCTTCATGATATTCGTCGGTTTTCCCGCCCTCCCACCCTTTTTCTTCCCAGAGTCTGAATCTGTTTCGACCATTAATTTCTTTCGTGCAGAGCCTCTTCAGTCTTTCATCAATTGTTTCAAATGGTGAATTCTCTTTTGTTTTACATTCTTCATCTCTTTTTCTTCTCCGGTGGATTCAATTCTAATTTTCGGTAGTGATTATATTCTTTCCCTCGGCTCAAGTGTTTTCCCTGCTCGTTCGCCTCTCGCCAGTTTATCCTTCTGGAGTGTTCAAGACATCTTAGGAGATTCATCTGTGTTCCAATTAAGTCGAGGTTGTCACATCATCAAATATTTCAATTGTTCCGGTGCATCATCTATCTGTTTAACATCCCTTTCCAATGGTGTTTTTCTCTTCAGTGGGCCCTAACCCACAGGTCTTTTCCCAGGATCTTACCCGACTCTTCTAATTATTCCGGAGCCATTCCGAATTCTTTTCAATTGTGACGTAAGAATGGATCCCATCAGTCACATGCCTTCTCCAAGATCGGTTTCAAACTCTTTTCATTGTTGGTTCAATCCTTCCTCTTCACTTTTTCATTCTGCTAGAGAATCTCAGTAATTTTGGTGGTGTTTCTCGTCGTCATTTGAAGACCGAAGAAGAGTTTTTCCTCTAAATCCTTCCCGTTCTCCCGAAGATAAGTGGTTCTAGCTTTGTGTTACCCTCTCGAATTATTCCATTTGTCGGAAATTCCTTTTTCTCAACCATCTGGAGTATGTCAGGAGTTGTTGTTTTTTCTATTTCTTTTCACCGAAGGCCATCGTTCCAGAAGAATTCTTCATCCTCACATTTTGGCTACCATTATCCAATTATCCCGGTGCTTCATTCAAGTGTTCTTTAATCAACTCATGTTCTATTTGTTCTTCTGCATCTAAATCCCCTCTAGCATATTTGTTCCTCTAATTCTTCCCGATGATTAAGTCTCTTTCATCAGTCATTTTCGAATTTTTATGGTGGTTCTTTCCAATCCTACCGGTGGTTCACGAAGCCCTTCTCAAGTTTGCAATATGTCACTTCTCAATCCTTTTCAAGAAGAATAAGTAATATGCGAAATCCATTGCTTGTCATCAATTTAATTTGATAAAGGATAAGCATACAATAAATCTTATTCTTATTTCATCCAAGCGAGTAATCCCTTCCTTCGGAGTTTGTTCGTGAGGAATAAATTCTAGTTCCAAGTGTTTTCATCTTTTCTTTTCTGGAGTTCAAATTTCCTCGGCCATATTGTCGGAAACCAAATCTAAATCATCGCAAGCTTTAATCTTTATTCTTTCATCCTTCATTTCTATCTCATCATCCTTTTGTCACCGGAGTTCTTCATGGTGGTTCTTCATGATTTAATTCATTCCTTAAGTGTTCATCAAGATTCTTGTAGGCAAAGCTCAAGTATTCTTCTTCTTGCTTCGCGAGGTGCATTTAATTCTCCGTAACTTTTGAAGTGGAGTTTTGCATTTCTTCATTCTTCTCAGCTATTCAATCTTTTCCGCTAGTGGTCGGAGATCACCTCATAATTTTGAGATGTCATCTATAAGTCCACAACAAGCATTCTTTTGTTGTTGAATTTCCAACAACTACATTCAATCTTTCCTTTCAAGGATGCTTTCAAATGCATCCGTGGTAGAAGTTATCATCTCCTTCCCCATTCTTCTCATTCCATTTTTTCAATTCTTCTGGAGGTTTTGTGTTGTTCCTCTCATCAAGTATCTTTCCATCCTCTCAAGCTCATGTTCTATTCCTCCCATTTTCAGTCGGAGTGCTGCCTAAACTCTTCCATTCACATTCCTTTCTCATCTCGTTCTTACCGGATTGGTTTCAGAGTCTATCTGATTCCGTGAGCTTCGATTCTTGTCATTCTCGTTGTTCCTCTCTTCTTCTTGAGTGCTCTCCATTCTTTGCTTCTTCTCTTGAGTTCGTGTTTCACCTCATCCCTTTTCCCTTCCGTCTCAGTCCTAAGATCTCGGGACGAGATCTCTTGTTAGTGGAGGAGTGTTGTACTGCCCCGGATCCAATGTGTCAGGTGTCTGCCAGTTATTCGCTGTTGTTGCCATGTCATTTTCTTGAGTGTTGCATTTTTCCATGTCATCATGTGCATCTCATTTTGCATACGTGTTCATTTCATGCATCCGAGCATTTTCCCTGTTGTCCGTTTTGCAATCTGGCACTCCTATGTCCTCCGGCGTCCCCCTTTTGTCTCATGTTGTGAGCGGGTGTTAAACTTTCTCGGAATGGTCCGAGGTTTGCCAAGCGGCCTTGGTATAGCACCGGTAGACCTCCTGTCAAGTTTCGTGCCATTTGGAGGTCGTTTGATACTCCAACGGTTAACCGGGTAACCGTAAAAGCACTCTTTGTGTTGCAGCCCAACACCCCTCCAAACTAGCCCAAAACCCATCCTAACGCCCTCCATGCTCTCCGCCGTTCGATCACGATCGTGTGGGCGAAAACCGTGCCTCATTTGGACTCTCCTAACTCCCAGAATCTATAAATTTGTGCCTCCCCCGTCCAAATCGTAGATGAAACCCTAAATCCTCCCTTCGCGCTGCCGGACATGTCCGCCGACGGCCGGACACGTCCAGCCTCCACCTCACCCTGGCGAATCGGGCGTCGCCATGTCACCCCGCCGCCGCTCTCCGCCAACCACTCGCCGCCACGTGGGCGCCCGCTGCCCCATGCCTCCTGCCGGCCCGCGAGCCCAGGGCAGGCCCGCCCGGGCCCGTGCGTGCCGCCCGCGCCTCGCCCATGCCCCGCCGCTCCGCCCGTTGGCAACCCCGCCGCCCTGCGCCCGCCGCCGCTCGTCCCCGACTCTGGCGCCGCCCGCGCCCTCCGACGTCCGCCGCCGGCCCCGCCAGACCTCGCCTCGCCTCTGTCCGCCCTCCGCCGCCAGTGCACCGCGTCGCCCGCGGTCGCCCGTGGCCGCCCCAACCGGAGCTCGCCGGTGCGATGCCTCCTCCCGCCGGCCATCGCCTCCCGCCACCGGCCGGCCCCTCGCCCCCGCCGCCGGCCCCCTCCGACGCTGACCTCCGGCTACCGTCCTCTCCCTCTCCGGCGTGTTCTCCGGCGGACTCCGGCCGCCTCGATCCGCATGCCCCGAAGAACCCTAGATCCAGATCCAGCAGGTTGACCCAGTTTTTCTTCTAAGTCCTAAAATATTTGCATTTTCATGCTCTATTCAACACATCATTACTCCATGCATACTGCTCCGTTTCATGCGCATGATACATCGAAATGTTCGTTGTGAGATGCTCTACATTTCATTCCATTGTGCCATGCTTGTTTGAGATCATATTGACGCCCGAATCATCGTTGCAAGAGTGCTATATGATGTTATTCTGCTGAAACTGTTATAACTTGATGATTTGTCTTTTTCGTTGCATTTTGTGTGTGCATCCTATGAGCATGAGCTCTACATATGTTTTGAACTACATCATGCCATCTTTACAGAGGTTCCATCTATGTATTTTTATGAGTTGTGTAGTGAGTGAGTCAAGCTTGTTAAATAGGGTACTTGCTATTGCTGTTTTGCATGTATGAATTTGTTATTTTGTGATGCTATGTAAACCTGCTGCTACTAGTCATCCTATACATAATCGGGAGATTTTCACTAAGGATGTTTTGTTATATATGTCATGATCTATCCATACATGCCCCTGTGTTGCATTTATAGCTTGTTGTAGCTTATTTTAATCTTGCTCTCAAATTGCTAAATAATGTTGCTGTCAGCCTGTCAACATTAAGTTCAGATTTGCCATGTGTTTTGCTATTGATCCATGCACCCTATGAACTTTATCTAGCCATGCTTAGCTTCATAAACATGTGTTCTCACTATTGGTTACCTTTCCATGCCATGTATTGCTCTGTGGTGAGTGATACAAGCTCACCAACATGCCTACTTATCGTTGTTCCTGCCATGTTTGAATCTATCATATAACTTGCCATGTTTACATGGGTGCCATCATATCTTCTGATCCTTTTTGGCTCATGGTCATTAAGGTACTTTTGTTCTATGAAATTAGTAGGTTCATGCCATGCCTTTGTTTGCCATGATACCTTCCTATAACATGTTGTTTGATAGCTCTAAACATTGCAACCTGATGTTATTTCTGCAAAGTCTGAAACTGTTATTATTTGCAATCTTGCGATGTGTTTTTGAGCATGTTCTAGTGATTTATGGAGATAGCTCAGTGTTCCTGTTTTGTTATGCATTACCTGTACATCATGTCCATGCCGTTTGTTCTCATGTTGGGGTGCTGTAGCATGTTTGTTGATCCTTGCAAGATGCCTAGTTGCTGTTTTGGACAGATTGTTGCTATAACTTGTATAGAGTGTATGTGTTGAACCGTTGCCCCGTTTTGAGTGTGCTCTATATGAAACTTGCTTGATTTTGCATGTAGCTTCATATTATCATGTTGCATCCTTGTTTGAGGTGTTTTCTTGATGTTTTTATGCATTTTGCATCAATGCCATGTTTAACTTGTTTTGCTCATATCTTCTAGGCCGTAGCCCCGAATTAAATGAACTTTATATGAACTTGACTAGAATCTCGTGTAGATCATCTTGGTGCATCTTAACTTGCTGTTTAACAACTTGAACATAAGGTTTATTCAGATCTCACTACTATCTTTGCTATGCTAGTTGCTTTGTTCTATCGCTATGCTGCGCTACCTGTCAACTGTTTATCGAGCCTCCCAATTGCCATGTCAGCCTCTAACCTTTTCACCCTTCCTAGCAAACCATTGTTTGGCTATGTTACCGCTTTTGCTCAGCCCCTCTTATAGCGTTGCTAGTTGCAGGTCAAGTTGAAGGTTAGTCCATGACGGACAGGACTATGTTGGGATATTACAATATCTCTTATTTAATTAATGCATCTATATACTTGGTAAAGGGTGGAAGACTCGGCCTTATGACTGGCGTTTTGTTCCACTCTTGCCGCCCTAGTTCCTGTCATACCGGTGTTATGTTCCCGGATTTTGCATTCCTTACGCGGTTGGGTGATTTATGGGACCCCCTTTATCGTTCGCTTTGAATAAAACTCCTCCAGCAAGGCCCAACCTTGGTTTTACCATTTTCCTCACCACCACCTATACCCTTCCCTTGGGTCGGCCAACCCGAGGGTCATCTTTATTTTAGCCCCCCCGGGCCAGTGCTTCTCTAAGTGCTGGTCCGAACCGAGTTGCCTGCGGGGCCACCTCAGGGAAACTTGAGGGATGGTTTTACTCGTAGCTAGTCTCATCCGGTGTTGCCCTGAGAACGAGATATGTGCAGCTCCTATCGGGATTGTCGGCGCATCGGGCGGCTTTGCTGGTCTTGTTTTACCATTGTCGAAATGTCTTGTAAACCGGGATTCCGAGTCTGATCGGGTCTTCCTGGGAGAAGGTATATCCTTCGTTGATCGCGAGAGCTTATCATGGGATAAGTTGGGACACCCCTGCAGGGTATAAACTTTTGAAAGCCGTGCCCGCGGTTATGCGGCAGATGGGAATTTGTTAATTTCCGGTTGTAGATAACTTGACATCAGATCCGAAGTAAAACGCATCAACCGTGTGTGTAGCCGTGATGGTCTCTTTTCGGCGGAGTCCGAGAAGTGAACACAGTTTTGGGTTATGTTTAACGTAAGTAGGAGTTTAGGATCACTTCTTGATCATTGCTAGCTTCACGACCATTCTGCTTGCTCTCTTCTCGCTCTTATTTGCGTATGTTAGCCACCACATCATGCTTAGTCGCTGCTTCTTCTCACCACTTTACCCCCTTCCTTACCCCCTTTAAGCTTTGCTAGTCTTGATACCCATGGTAATGGGATTGCTGAGTCCTCGTGGCTCACAGATTACTACAACAACAGTTGCAGGTACAGGTTATGCGATGATCTTGACGCGAGAGCGATGTTTGCTTATTATGGAGTTCTTCTTCTGCTTCTTCTTTGATCAGGGGTTAGGTTCCAGGTCGGCAGCCTGGGCTAGCAGGGTGGATGTCGTTTGAGTTTCTGTTTGTGTCTCATCCGTAGTCGGATGGTGATTTTATGTAAGATGATGTTGTATTCGTGTGGCATTGTATGCCTTATGTATGTATCCCCATCTATTATGTAATGTTGATGTAATGATATCCACCTTGCAAAAGCGTTTCAATATGCGGTTCCATCCTTGGTGGGACCTTCGAGTCTCTTTAGGATAGTATCGCATATTGGGCATGACACCTCTGCTCCGTTTCCCTCTCCCCATTCCTCCGTTCTCACGCCATAGCTCCCTTTCCCCACCACGGCCATAGCGCCTCGCCGCTGGCCATGTCGCCACCGCAGCCACACCTTCGGGCACTTGCAACCGAGCACGCCACCTAGGTCATCACGTCTCCAGGAGACGAACGCGACCAACCCCGTCCCCTGCCGTGCACCGTAGCTCCTTCTCCCCTCCTCGCCGAACTCCGGCCGCCGCCCAAGTGGTCAACACCGTTGATATAGGCCGTCTCCGGTGAAACGGAGGGCACCAGTGGATGCACGCGAGCACCAGCTCCTCGGAGATGGTCTCCGCGGCCCATTTGGTCGCCGGAGACGCAATCCCGCAGGCCGCCGCCGCGTCTGACCTCGCCGGCGTCGAGTTGCCGGTGGGGTTAGCCCCGGTTGACCCGGTTTGACCCTGTCTGACCAGGGTTTGACCACCCTGGGTCACTGACACGTGGGTCCAACCCCATTAACTAAACCAGTTTAGGTTTAATTTAATTTAGGATTACCCACAGACACTGACACCTAGGACCCACACGTCAGGTTTGACCAGTCAGCGTTGTTGACTTGCTGACGCAAGCATGACACAGTGCTGACTCAGTTATTCTTTTCTGGTATTAAAACAAATCAGGAAAATTCCAAAAAATGATTTAAACTTCAAAAAATCATAGAAATTCAATCGTAGCTCAGATTGAAATAATTTATATATGAAAAATTATCACAAAAATTCAATCTATCCATCTGTACTAGTTTAATGCATGACAAACCAACTTATACCTACTGTATAAGTGAAACACTAAAATGGCATTTAGAAAGGGCTTAACTTGGAGTTGCATTTGAATTCTTGGTTCAAATGGACTTCAACCAAATGAATGCTAGCTGCATTAGCTCAAACAACATCACATCTACATGCCATGATCATGCATCATATTATTGCATATGCTTGTGTATTGATTGTCGACACCGTTCCTTCTCGATAGGTCCTGCTCCGGAGACCGTTCCAGAGTACCTGTCTGAGGAGCAGTGCCCCTGTTAATCTACCAGACAAGCAAAACCCCTTGTTCATTCCGATACAATCCTACTCTCTCACTCCTGCTCTCAGTTATTGAATTAGGACAACAATGATTCAACTGCTACTTTGTGCTGCAGTAGTTGAACCCATTCCTCTGCATGACCTGTCATTGCCACAGTAAATAGTTGAAACCCACTAGCATGTGTAGGAGTTGATTGAAGCCATTGCTGTGTTCCTACCATGCCATGCCTGCTATTGCTTAGAGTGTGTCAGGTCTGATTCATTGGGAATGAATTGGAGTACAGTGCTACGTTCTGATGCTGAGAGTGAAGTGTGTGAACACGATTTGGTAAAGGTAGCGGTGAGGGGCCATGTTGGAGTACATGGTGGGTTGTCTCACTTGAACCGTCCTTAAGCACTGAGTTCTATGTATGTTGTCCAATGACTCGATACTACCACACATTGGGTTCCGGTAACTCGACCCCTCTTGACTTATTAACCAACTTGATCTCTGTCCAGGAGTTGCAACTAGTTTCTGGTGTTTGTAGGTAGTGCTATTTTTCTATCTAGTGGCACCCGACAGGGTGGGCTTGGGACAGACTAGGCACAAGTGGCATGGTGTACCAACTGGCACCCGGATGGTGGGCTTGGGAACCCTGCTCACATCATTTGGGGCCATGAGCGACACCCCGGCCGGATCTCCTTGCGGATGTAACCCGAATAGGCGATAAACCTGTACTAGAGTCTTGTGTGGTTAGTCAGGTCGTGGCCGACACCCCCGTCAGGCTTTCGCTTGAAGGTTGCCGAGATACATGACGTGTACATGGCGGTAAGTGGTGAGAGCGTGTGTGAAGAAGTACACCCCTGCAGGGTTAGCATGATCTATTCGAATAGCCGGGTCCGCAGTATGGACTTCTTGGATGCTTACATGGTACATAGACAACTTGAAGTGGATACTCTAAAATGCTCTAAGACAAGTGTGAGTGCTATGGATGGACTTCTCGTAGGGAGACGGGGATGAATCCATAGTTGTGTATTGTGTGGTGATTAGTGGACTCGTGTGCGCCATATCACCTCAAAGAAGCTTCTCGTAGTCGTAGAACAGGATATCCACTGAGTCAAAGCCGGCTTGCTGCAACTGAACCCCACATTACCCTCTTGATACAAATGCATGTATGATAGGATCTGATGTAAGTCTTGCTGAGTACCTTTTTACTCATGTTTCTTTATTTATGTTTTTGCAGCAGAGACTTCGGTCCTACTAGTTTCCGTGGACTTCGACAAGTAGCTTGTACCTCAGCTACGATCTTGATAGGATGTTGTCGATAGTCAGGCTCTTCAGCCTTTTTCATTTGTAGATGTCTGTACTCAGACATGTAATGCTTCCTCTTGTTGCTTGTATGGTCTGAATGTTGGGTCATGTGACCCCTGTTTGCAATAAATGCTATGATGGCTCTTTGAGCCTTATCTATATGAGTTGTTGAGTTATGCTGTGATGCCATGTTGTACAACACATACTTGCATGTTATGCGTACATGTAACGTGTATTGCTATGTGTGGGATCTGACTATCTAGTTGTTTATCCTTAGTAGCCTCTCTTACCGGGAAATGTCTCCTAGTGCTTCCACTAAGCCCTGGTAGCTTGCTACTTCTCCAGAACACTAAGGCTGGCCGGCATGTGTCCTTCTTCGTTCCTGTGTCTGTCCCTTCGTGGAAATGTCACGCGGTGTCTACCGGAGTCCTATTAGCCTGCTACAGCCCGGATTCTCCAGATTCCTGCTAGCCCAGTTGCTACAACCCGGATTCACTCACTGATGACCGACACGTTTGTTGCTGGGTCATGTATGCCTATCCCTGTAAGTTAGTGCCACTTTGGGTTCACGACTAGCCATGTCAGCCCGGGTTCTTTGTCTTATGGATGCTAGCAACACCATCATATACGTGTGCCCAAAGGCGCAAACGGTCCCAGGCATGGTAAGGCGACACCTTTGGGAATACCGTCCGTGAGGCCGCAAAGTGATATGGGGTGTTATAGATAGATCGGTGTGGCATGGAATCGTGGTCCTGACAAGTTGGGTGTTGTGGAGACTATCATTTGAAGCAGAAGAGAAAGGAGTTCATCATCAACACACCATCTATTACCTTCTGGAGAGTGTTGTCTCCTAGATTGGTTAGTTGTCACTTGGGAGGCTCCGTCAAGATTGTGGAGCTGTACCAAGGAGTTTTTAAGGGCAAGGAGATTGCCTACTTCGTGAAGATCTACCCAAGTGAGGCAAGTCCTTCGTGGGCGATGTCCATGGTGGGATAGACAAGGTTGCTTCTTCGTGGACCCTTTGTGGGTGGAGCCCTCTGTGCACTCGCGCAACCGTTACCCTTCATGGGTTGAAGTCTCCACCAACGTGGATGTACGATAGCACTACCTATTGGAACCACGCCAAAAATCTCTGTGTCTACATTGTGTTTGTCCTCTCCAAACTCATCCCTTTTACGTTCATATGCAATGATTTACATTTTGCTGCTATACTCTTAGAATTGCATGTGTAGGTTGATTGCTTGACATGAGTTGAGTTGCTAAAATCTGCCAAGACTTAAAATTGGGAAAATGCTAGAATTTATTTGGTCAAGTAGTCCAATTACCCCCCTCTAAACATACTTTCGATCCAAAGGTGGTATCAGAGCTTTGGTCTCCGTTTGCCTTGATTTCCATAGTTTTGGTGATCATAGCCTTGGTTTCACAACCTAGGAGAGTATGGCATCTAGCGAGGGAAATTACCACCGTAGAGGTCCTTACTTTGATGGTACTAATTTTGCAAGTTGGAAGCATAAGATGAAAAATGCATATTCTTGGACATAACCTCGCTGTTTGGGCTATTGTGTGTATTGGTTTGCGAGGTGATTTCTTTGATGGGAGAGAACCAAATCGTGAAGCAATTGCGGAAGAATTGAAGATGCTGCAATATAACGCTCAAGCTTGCGATATCCTCTTCAATGGATTGTGCCCCGAAGAATTCAACAAAATCAACCGTCTTGAGAATGCAAAGGAAATTAGGGATACTTTGATTGATATGCATGAAGGTACCGAGTCCGTCAAGGAATCAAAATTGGATGTGCTTCAAAGTCAGCTTGACAAGTTCAAAATGAAGGATGATGAAGGTGTCACTGAAATGTACTCTAGGCTTGCTCTCATCAGAAATGAGATTGCCAGCTTAGGGAGTGAAGAGATGACTGACAGATTCATCATCAAGAAGATGCTAACAGCCTTGGATGTAAAATATGATACTCTGTGCACATTTATCCAAGTGATGCCCAATTACAAAGAATTGTTGCTCATGAGATGTCATTCAAGGGTAAGGAAGAGCTTCATAACAAGTCTAGTGGTGCTTATAAAGCTTCATGTGACACTCCTGCCACATCAAGTGAAAAACAAGTCTTCAATGAAAAATTGAGCTTAATGGTGAAGAACTTCAACAAATTCTACAAGAGTAGAAGCAAAGAGAGAAGATCCAAGTCAAGATCCTACCATGACAAAAAATCTTCTAGTCGTGATCGCAATTGCTACAACTGTGGAAGACCCGATCACTACTCTAATGAGTGTACAACTCTCTACAAAAGAAAAGAAGACTCACCTAAAAAGAGAAGTAAAAGAGAAGAATCACCTACAAGAGAGAGAAGGAGTAGAGATGATTGTTATGAATGAAGACCCTCTCGCAGAAGCAAGGACTCGGAAAGGAAGGACAAGTCATCAATGAGCCACACAAAATGAAGGCATCAAGCTCATGTTGGTGAATGGGTATCCGGTTCCGACTCCGACAACCACTCCGAGAGAATTTATGACCCCGACTCCAAATATACTCAAGATGAAGGTGTTGCCGGTCTTGCACTTGTGTCAAACAACTCCTATGACATATTTAACTCACCAAATGAAGGGATTGGAAGATGCTTCATGGCTAAAGGCCCCAAGGTATCACACTCCGAGTATATTGATTTCGATAGTGATGAACATGATTTGTTAGGTGATGATGAGTTACTTGTTGACAATGCTAGTGATGAAAATTATGATGAAATTGCTATTAATCATGCTAATCAAAATGAAACGAATGACAATGATAAGAAGGAGATTGAGCGTCTAACTAAAGAACTAAACACTCTTAAGTTAGCTTATGAAACTACTTTAGAGGATCATCGAGAACTTTTAAAAACTCATGAGAAGCTACACTTCGAAAAGCTCAACCTAGAGCAAGAGCATGGGTTCTTAAAAGCAATCAATGATGATCTTCGGAAGAAAAGTTCTTCTTACATTGCCAAGCGTTTACTCTTGTTTACTTACATGCTACAAGTAAAATCTAGCAACAAGAGTAAGAAAGATTCTCCTTCTAGTAGTAACAATAATCATGCTAAATCCAATATTGTTGCCTCTAGTAGTTCTCTTCATTCCACTAATGATTATCTTAGCCAAGTTACACTTGAGCAAGAAAACAACTTATTGAAGGGAATTATAGAAAAAGGTGTTTACAAGAGCCTTGCCGGAAGTAAGCAATTTGAGGAAATTATACGCAAGCAAGGAAGGCACCGGAAGAATCAAGGTGTTGGTTTTGAATGAAAGTTCAATGCCAATGGAGTTGAGTGGGAAGAAGATCAATACCCCAAGACGAAGTTTGTTCCTCAACAAGAGAAGTATGATCCTACTTCCTTCAAGGGAACACAAGCCCAAGATGATCTTCCACCACAAGACCACAAGCTAAAAGGCAAGGACATGCTTCAAGAGGAGATTGATGCATTTGAAGAAGCTCCAAAGGTCTTGGTCAAGTGGGTTCCCAAGACTACTTCAAGTTCTACTTCATCAAGTACGACTACAACTCCAAGGATTCCCATCAAGTTGATGTGGATCCCAAAGAAGAAGAACTAGAGAGTTCTTGAGGGTGACTCCGCCAACATACTTCACTCATATTCATATTGGCAAGGACAAGTGCAATCAACTTTCCCATCTTGCACTAGTTCAAGGAGTCACAAACCCTCTTGATAGTAAGTCAGGGGACAAGGTAACCTAATGCTTTCATGGACATCGTCATATGTGTACTTCACTCTATGTCTATGGATATCCTTGTTTGTTCCTTGTGGGACTAACCCATGTAGGTATTGAAAATACAACTCACTCCAATGGATTTCTCCAAATGATCTATATCAATATTGAGCATCCACATCTTCAACATCTACATGAAGTCATCATCGACAAAACCCAAGGTTAGTTCATCCCTCTAAAAGGGGATATCACATCTAGGGGGAGCTTTACTCTAAGAATTGAGCTAAAGCAACTCTAATGGTGTGGACACAACAATGCTTTATGTAAAAGTGGTAGCCCCAATTGTGCTTAAACAATGAGTATGACCAATGATCAAATGTTCTCATTTCACTCCTAAGTCAATATACTCATATATAGATGACCTAGTCATCGCCAATTGCTTGATAGATGCTAGAGTGTTTGTGCATGCTTTGTCACATATTTTATTTGCTATCTTATTGTGTGAGCATGTTGGTTGCATAATTTTCTCCATTCGAGGACATCCATTTGTTACTTTGATTCTTTGTCCTTTTCTTTTTGCCAAGTGGATGGACAAGAATGCCTAAGAACTCCCTCTAGCTATCTATGCTTTTCTCGTCTCAAACTCTATTCATGCTACATCACAAAGTTTGATCAAGTCATATTCGAACCCTCTGGGTGAGGAGCACTCGGAGCCACCGATTCTCCATAGACTTAAACTTCCAAAACCTCTTAGTGCATTTCGGTCTGACCGACTCATTCCATTCGGTCATACCGAGTCATTAAGTTGATCTAGGTTTTAATCTCGGTGCAACTGATTTGAACTTTTCGGTCACACCGAGTTGCAGCAACCGCTTGCGATTCTGCATCTCAGTGCCACCAAGTTGTTTCACTCGGTCGGACCGACAGGGTCTGGATATATATACCCACGTGCCAATTTTTGGAAATTTCTCCAAACTCTTCACCTGCGCCTATCCAGGTCTGCTGACTCAAGGTCTCCGGATCGTCTCCACCATCGCCAGCGACCTCCTGCCGCTGGTCTCCGTCGCCGTCCATGGGAATCTTTACCGCCATTGTCGCTGTAGTGAGTTCACCAGCAAGTTAGGGTATGAACTCGACCCATTGTGCAATCTTTAACTCCGATTCTTGCAATAAGGTCAATGCCATGATTCTTGCCACGTTTGAGATCCTTCTATCCAACCAAAACATCCTCTAGATTAGTTTTGATCCAAAAACATAGGGTTAGGTTTACACCGAACTCATCTCGGACCGAACGATTTGGAGAATTCGGTCTCACCAATTTGGCCCAGGCCATTGCACATGTATTTTTTGGTCTGACCGAAACATGCAACTCGGTGTGACCAAGTTCATTTCTCTATGAAACCCTAGCAATCTCGGAGTCACCAAACTGTGCCTCAGTCTGACCGATTTCACATGTTTAGACTCTAAAGTTTCTTCGGTGTCACCGAGTTTGACATATCGGTAGCTCAGAAATGGTTTCTATAGAAAACTGAAACTAAGTTTTTGACTCATTTGTTTTGCAAAATGTTTGCACTTTGTGATACTCATGCACTCTATCTCAACCTATCTATTCACATGGTCAGCTTTCAGTGTCAGCCATGTCAGACAACAATAGTTATGATGATGGGAGAATAAGCACTCCTAGCAACCTGCCTAAGGCTGCAACGAGGCAGAGGAAGAAGAAAACTTCTAACTTGGAAGATGAAGACATTGTGGTTGATGAGGAAGTCACCTCAAAGAATAAATTTGTCAAGAAGGAGGTTGGCACTACTGCCACAACCAAGCCTGGACTGAAGAAGAAGGCACCTACCAGGAGAATCCCAATGTCCAAAGCCAGAGCCTCAACTCAGGAAACAATTGAGCTCACCCTTGAGCCAAAGGAAAAGGAGGCTGCTGAGGGCAAGAAAAGAAATGAAAGGGTCAAGAAGACCATGGCAAGAGTGATCGGTAGACCATCTATGGTCAGTGAATCTGATGATGATGAGTAGGAAGAGCCAGTTGCACCTCCTGCCAAAACTCAGAAGCTGATGGGGGATGCCATAAAGTCAGGGGCTGCTCCATCTAAGCACAAGACTGCTGCTACTGCTGCTGCTGCACAAGCTTCTAAGCCAACAACACCCAAGAGATCCACAAGGAGTATCCCAATTGCTGAGAGGAACAAGGCCCCAGTGCCTGAAGTTGAATAAGAAGAAGAAGCCCAAGTTCTCGGGAAGCTGAAACCGAAGATTCCAGATTATGATGATACACATCCAATTGCAAAGAACATGAAGCTGAGGAAAGATGCAGGTCTCAGGTTATGGAGACAGACAGACCCATATGCTACCAGTAGAAGGACTCTTGTGGATCACAGGTTCCACACCAAGGAGCAGCATGACTTCTATGAGACAATACTCTTGGACAAGGAGCCCATTATCAGTGACATGAAATGGGTTGATTGGAAGTATATTGACAACAATGCATATTATTTCCCAGGAGTGCATGAAAGCTTCAGACTGACTGGAGATAAGTTTGTTGGTCATAAACTCACCAAATGGAATGATGCGATGGTGATGCAATTCTATTCCACTGCACATTTCTACCCATATGGAAAAATTGTCTGGATGACTGAGGGTACAAGGTACCAATCTTCTGTTGCTGAGTGGGCCAAGCTAATCAATGCCCCTGAAGAGAATGAGGAAGACATAGATGTATATGCCAAGCCCAGGAAAGGACACAACTCCACGGCACACATGTACAAGGAGATTCCTAATGCCACCTTGGAGACTCACAAATTTGGCTCCATATACTATCTACTGTCACGGCTGCCCACTATCAACACCCATTCTGAGATTCACATAGTTTCCCAAGTCTGGAGATGATAGAATGATCAGAGGGCATTCAATAAACTTGTTACATATGTTTGATGTGCTAGAGAACACTACTAGGGAAAAGCTTATACACAGAATCTTAGCAGCAGCGCTGGGTAAAATGATGCGCTGCTGCTACTTAGTCGTAGCACGTGTTAGTTAGACGCACTACTGCTATCCTTTCAGCAGCAGTGCGTTTTAGCAAAACGCGCTGCTGCTAAGTTTGAACTTGGGCATAATGACTAGCCCCACTTAGTAGCAGCGCTATACAGATAACGCGCCACTGCTATTCTCCGTAGTAGTAGCACTTTTCTTCGACACGCGCTACTACTATCCCTACCTTATCGTCACACGGCAGAGACCCCCTCACTCTCCCTCTCACTCAGTACTCTCTCCCCCGCGCCCCCGTCGTCTGTTGCCGCCGCCGCAGGAGATCTGGTGCCTCACGTCCACTGAGGTACTCCCTCCTTCCTCCTCCCCTCCTCCCTCCTTCTCCGTCCGCACCCTCCTCCCTCCTCCACCAGGTGCCCCTCCTCCCTCCTCCACTGCCCACCTCCTCCGTCCGCCCCCT